>NC_092872.1:736022717-736172717 GCF_028372415.1 Notamacropus eugenii | reverse complement strand
CTTGGGTTTCAATCTTTATAAAATATTCATATTATACATAAATTTATAAAAAAGATTTATAAAATTTTTATAAAATCCTTTATAAAATAAAGTGGGATCAGAAGGGTTCTGAGTCCCCTCCAACCCCAAATCTATGACACCATGGTCCTTTTTCCTCTTCACCCTACTCATCTGTCCAGGTCTCCCTTAGAGTAAATATCACCAGAATTAGCAGACTCTTCCCTCCTGAGAATGAGAATTTTCCCTCCCTCCTCCTCTGAAATTCCATGTTTCTCAGTCAAAGACTGCCTGGCCACCTCAATAACACCCATTGCATAAGGCTCCAGTCCCCAAACCCTGTGCCCTTTGCACAGCTCAAGTGGAAAATTAGCCTGCACAAGGGCTCCCTACTCCTCTTTGCTATATACCATCTGGGATTGGCCCCACCAAGGCCCTATTCATCTATCACTGCCAGCTGCAGCTTCTGCTGTCATTCAGGTTGCCTAGGAGGCATTTGTGGTGAAGGCTAAAAACACCCACTGTTGTTAGGGGGCCTGTTAAGGGTAAGATGCCAACTTTTTGTTTATGTCAATGGATCCAAACAATAGAAGAGGTTGGTGACAAAGCTAATCCTACAGGCTAGTGCCTGAGATATAGCTAAGCAAGATTACAGAAAGGCTTTGGGAGCAAGGAAGGGTAATGATTATTCCATAACAAATTATTTGCATGGGTTTCCTGAGCAAACAGTTCTTTCTTTGGGATTCTCCCTCCCAAGACAGCCCAGAGTGAGTGTGCCAGCTCTCATTCTAGTCACCTCCTTTTCTTACTCCTGTTCATTTCCCTGAATGTGGTTCTTGATCAGTTCCCCACAGACATGCTGACTTTTGGAAGAATTTCCCAGCTCTTAATCTGTCTCTCTTATGGGAGAGGTGAAGACCATTCCAGGGGCCACAAGGAACAGGAGTTTGAAACTTCAAATTCCTACTGAGTGGCTAGTGCAATGAGGATCAGTAAAAAGTTGGAGGGGACAGGGGGAGGAGAAATAAATAGTGTTGCTATTTGTGTTGAGTGCTGAGGTAAAAGAAAACAGAAGCTTTCTTCCCTCTATGTACCTACTGTCTGTTTCCTACCCCATCCAACACAATACATCATGGGGAAGATAATGAATGGGAAAGACATGAGATAGTCTCCTAGCTCTGGAGACAGAGAAATTGGATTCTTATCTTCCAATCTGTGTGACCTTGAAAAAGTCACTTAACTTCCCTCTGCCTTGGTTCCCTCATCTATAAGATGAAAGGTTTGGACTTGATTGCCTAGAAGATCCCATCTACCTCTAGATCTCTGGCCCTGTGTTCAATGGAAACAGCATTCTTCCCAAAGTAAACCCGTTTGTGGCTTGAGATAATGGAACTTCTGTCTGAAGAAGACTGGACAAAATCTGACCCACTTATGCCCAGCCTCTGAACCTAATTGCATGTGATCAATTCTCTCTGGAGCCAGCGACTATATAGCTGATTGGATCTTCTTGGCCCCAGATGACAGAATCAAAACCAAAAGCTATCAGAGTGTCCATTTGCAGGAAAAGCAAAGATGCCAGTGCCCCTAGATACCAGAGTGTAGGGCGAGGGGTAAGGTGTAAGAAGACTGGAAAGGCAGGAAGGGGCCAGGTTAGGAAAGTTTAAAAGCCAGATGACTTTATATTTGAAACTGGAGGCAATAGAGAATGACTTGAGTTTATCCGAAAGGGGTCAGACCTACATTTTAGGCAAAACAATTTAGGGGAACACTTGTGACAGGGAGACCAATCAGCAGCCTATTGCCATAGTGCAGGTGTGAGGTGATGAGTATCTACACCAGGTTGGTGGTAGTGTCAGAGAACAGGAAGAACAAAATCAAGAGATGTTTGTCAAGTAGAACTGATAGGACTTTGATCCAGTGACACCAGCCTCCTAGATGTTCTAGGAACAAGACCCATCATATCTTGGCTCTGAGCAATTTTTCTGACTGGCTCCCATGCCTGGAATGTTCTCCCTCTTCTGCTCTAACTACTGACTGTCCTGGCTTCCTGTAAGTCCCAACTGAGACCCCACTTTATATAAGAAGTCTTCCCCAACCCCTCTTAATTCCAGTGCTTTCCCTCTTTTAATTATTTCCTAATTGTCCTATATAAAGCCTGTTTTATATATTATTTGTTTGCATGATGTCTCCCCCATTAGTTCCTTGAGAGCAGGGACAGTTTTTTGCCTCTTTTTGAATCTCCAGAACTTAGCACAGTGTTTGACACGTAGTAAGCACTGAATGATGTTTACTGAATCAAATTGAACTGAGCAACAGATTGGATAGGGGGCCAGGGGCAGGATGAGAGGGTCAGGAGTCAAGGATGAAACTTTGGTTGCTAACCCTGGGTGACTGGAAAGATGGCAATACTCTCAAAAGTAATAGAGAAGTTACCAAGAGAGTAGAGTTTTTGGAAAAAGATAATGATATATTGACACATTATATCAAAGGCATGTGTAGTTTGACATGGCTATAGAACATCTAATTGGAGATGTCTAATGGGTTGCCGAATATGCAACATTGGAGGTAGGAGACAGATGAGGAATGGATAATATTTTGCATAAAGATGATCATTGAATCCATGGAAACTGATGAAATCACCAAGCAAAATAGCAGAAGAAGAACAGAAAAAAGCCCTGGACAGAGGATAGGGAACACCAAGAGTTAGCAGGAGAAACCTGGACAGAGTTCCAAATGAGATTGAGGAGGATCAGTCATTCACATAGAAGAAAAACCATAAGAGTCATGTTGCAAAAATCTAGGAGGAAGAAAGTACCATGGAGAGTAGGGTGATTGACAGTGTCAAGGGCTACAAAGAGGACAAGAATGAGGACTGAAAACCCCATTAGATCTAGCAATTAAGAGCTTATGGATAATTTTGGAGAAGCAATTTCAGTAGAATTATGAGTTCAGAAGCCAGGCTATAGAGCATTAAGAATGGAGAAAAGAAGTGGAGGCACCAATTGTAGATGGCCTTCTCTACATTCCTAAAAAGGAATTTAACCATGAAAGGAAAAAGGACTGTAGGGTGGTAAGAATCAAAAATAGACTAAGAGAGGGGGACTCCCAAATTACCTGCAATTGTCTATCAATGGAATTCTTCAAGAGAATTCTGAATGGCACCTGGTCAGAAATACCTCCAACCGAATTCATTTGAATCAGGGTTGGATGAAATGACTTTGAAGATTCTTTCCACTGCTACGAGTATATAGAACTTTAATGTTTGGAAAGCTCTTCACTTACTACCACCTTTTGACTTAGGTGCTTGTGATATGGATACAACATATGGTACCCTAGGGATTAAGGGATTAATTAATTAATTAAGGGATTAATATTAAAGATTGCTTTTCCAATACTTTGTGAGGCCTCTCCTAAAGGGGGGAGCAACTCATTCTGTAGTTCATCCTACAACTTAAGAGCATCCTAACATCTTAATTCTTAATACTATAAAACTTCCCCTTATCTTATACCCTAAAATTACCAAAAGAATACCTGTTTCCCTCATCCTGTGTCCCCCCCATATTACTTATCCTGTACTTATCTTTAACCATCCGAAAACTATAAAACTACATCATCATCCTGAACATCTTTATATAAGCTGAGTTCCCCCAAATATCAGGGCCTCCATTAGCTTTTTGCTAAAAGGTCCATGTGCTTTCCATGTTAATAAAAGCTTCCAATGGCTACAGAGAATGTCTTAGTGAATTCTTTCACACCCAAACCACTCTCCCGAATCTGACCTCAATACTTGGATAATGCACATATTATTATGCCTGTACTACAGATGAGAAAACTGAGGCTCTGAGAGGTTAAAGGACTTGCCTATAATTCCAGAGGTTTCTAAATGTATGATGGAGGATTCAAAGCCAGGTTTTCTGATTCCAGGTCTAGAATCCTTTCTATCATTTCATAGCACTGTTTCCATACAAGTAAGGTGACATTACAGCATGAGAATGCAGAGTGGAACTGAACCTTTGGGGCATATGTACTCAACCTCTCCTCCCATTAAGATAGTCTGCTTTAGGTTCTAGAAACTATCAAGTATAACAATGGCCTGCACCATCAAGCTGGAGCCATTCTTGAAATAGATACTGCTTCTTCTCTGTAAGACTACGACTCCCTGAGGGGAAGGACTGTCTCCCCTAAAAGCAGGTCATGGGTTGACGTCGTCTCCATCAGACTCCACGTGCTGTTCTAACACCAAAATGAAGCTAACATTCATGAGTGCCATCCATATGCTCGGCACTGAGCCAGTTCCTGCTCTGACAACATCTGATGGTAATTACGTTCAAAGATTTCCTGTGCTCCTCACAGACTTCATATCATTTCTGTTCTGATATCGTTCATTCTAGAAACAAATTCTACCTGGAAACAGATGCTCCAGCTGACAGTGATAGGATAAAATGAACTTGACGGATCCAATCCTAGGGGAAGTGAGAATGAGGCATAGGAGCCACTGTGTGTATATAGAGGCATCTCTTCCCATTTGGGCTCTGCAGAAGGGAAAAACATGGAGTCAAGAGCTTGCCTCTTCTGAATGGGCTGTTGAGAATAACACATAGCATGTGTGCAGAATAGGACGGCAAGCCAGAAGAGGAAGAAGTCATTCTTCACTTGGATGCTCATTCTAGGAGGCTTTGCTGTGAAGAACACCCAAGCAGGTGAGTCTGGTGAAACAGCAGGAAGGCTCATAATTTTAGAACTGGAAGTGACCTCAGAGGCCACCTGGTCCAACCCTCTTGTTTTTATACATTAGGAAAATGAGATCTAGGTAGGCTAAGAGATATTCCCAAGAGATATACCCAGAGAGGTACTACCTAGGACTGGAGGAGGAGATGCAGTCTGCCTTCAGAAAGAAGACACAGTGCTTGTCCTCAAGGACCCCTAAGACTGATACAGTTACAAGATTTTGTCATTCAAGTGTTGCCTAAAGAAATGAAAATTATAGTTGCTTTTGAAAGCAGATCCCTGAACCTAGGTCTACATAACACTTAGCATCTAAAACCCAGTTCTGAGCCCCTGATCAAGTTCCTCTTCCAGAATGATTTGTATTCAAAAGATTCAATTTGATTCATTTAATGAATAACCTGGCAAAAATAAATGGTAAAGAATATACTCTCTTAAACAGACTTTCATAGAAATACCACTTTCTCATTTCCCCATCTTGAGTTTATCACATGAGTTTATCACATGAGGATGAGCTGAAGGAAATCGAGATGTTTGGCCTTAAGGAAAAAACAAGCATTCAGAGGGGCATAATAACTATGTATCTGAAGAGCTGTCATATGAAAGAAGGATTGTTCTATGTGAACCCAGAGGGCAGAAATGATAACAATGCATGGGAGCTGCAAAGAGGTTTGGTGTCAGAGAAAACTTCCTAACAGGAAAGGGCTGTTATAGCAAAGGGGAAGGAGCTGCTTTGACAGATGATGGGCATCCTTCCTGGAGGTCTTCAAGTAAAGTCTGGGTCACCACTTGTCAGGTGTGATTGTGGTTTTTCCTTTGATTTGTGGGGTGAATGAGATGACCACCAAGGTCCCTATCACCTCCCAGATTCCGTATGATTCTGGGTAAAATTTGTAATTTTTTGTAAAATTTTTTGTAAAATTCTAATTTCTTTAGTTTGATGAATATAAACATTGTCCTTTATGTTTGAGAAGCTGTGGGCACAGTGGGTACAATACTGACCTCAGAGCCAGACTGACCTGGCTTCAAGCCTCACATCTGATACCTCCTAGTTGCATAGCCTTGGCACATAGTAGATGCTTAATAAATGTTTATTAACTGACTGACCGATGACAAGTCCTTTTACCTCTCTCTGTCCTAGGCAACTCTCTGAGACTATAAATTGAATTAGTAAAGGGAGTAGTAGAAGAGTTCCCTATGCCAATGAAACCACAGCTCTAATCCCAATACCCATCCTTATGTTTGAGTAGTCAATAAAACTTTGCCTCCAAAAAGAAATATAAAATTCCCTGGGCACACCTTAACTAAATGCAATGTACACCTATGGTGGTAACCCCATGTAATGTTAATTATGTTAATGAGAGTTAAAGATCTTCCCCACCCATTAATGGGCCTGCCCATTAAGGGAAATTTGATTAGGGGAGATTTGTTTGGTAGGAAGGTTCATACCTTTTGTTAATTTCTCATGAGGCATTGATTCTCAAGAGTTGTGATGCCCCCTGGCTCTAAAAAGTGTGTATATACTCTGAGGTGAGGTTTTTTGTTTTTTGTTTTCTTTTTTGCTTTGGGGCTTACTCATTGGAAGCGTTTGTTTGGCCAGATGAGACTTTGGGTAGCTGCTAAGGAGCCCTGTAGCTTTGAAAACCCAGATACTGGTGCTTCTCTCTCTGGTAACTATGTATGTATGTGATGGACAGACAGCAGGATCTGTCTGTTGATCTGTGATGTATGTGTTGCTTACAGCCAGACAGTTGGAAGCCCTATCTGTTGTCTTTATATCTCTGCTTATATTTTCTCTGAAATTCAGGGTGCTGACTTTTTCCCCTGAACTAAGTCAATGATATATGTGCTTGATTAAAGTAGATTGTTGACCCCTCAAAAGTTGCTTTCCTTTTAGAAAAGCAGATCTAAGAACCTATAGAGCAGACCCTCCTGTGTATGCTGGGGTCCTTGCTGTTACATCCCAGGAAATGGAAGCTATTTGGAGAAGTTTGTGGAAAATGTGCTTGTCCTTCATTCACAGGTAGAGGGGAGGGAACTGAGGCAGTCAGGGCATAAAAGAGTTAAAAGTGTTCCCATTGGTTCCTGGGGGACAGATATGGCAGCTAGCAAGAGTAGCCCCACCCCAAGAAGTGAAAATTGGGAAAAACTTCTTAGGAAACTCAAGAAACTCTGGCCTTGCCACATTTTCTGAGGCCAACATTGAGGGCTTCTCCTTATTTGAGTGAGAACTTCAAATAATGATAAAAAATAGCAGCTTAGCATAATAATATCATTGGACTTTTCTTTCTGATTTTTTAAATCTCCTTGGGACATATGGCCAGCAGTAGTACCTCTGGATATAATTAGCATATGCATAGGATAATTTAAAATTGCTTTTCAAAATGAATGAACCAATTCACGGCTTCACCAACAATGCAACAATGTGCCTGTCTTTCCACAACCCCTCCAGCATTGATGATTCCTGTCTTTTGTCATTTTTCACAATTTCCTGAGCATGAGCTAAAACTAAAGAGCTGCTTAGATTTGCATTTCTCTTATTATTGGTCATTTGGAGTTCTCTTTCATTGGGTTGTTAAACGTTTGCAATTCTTATTTTAAGAATTGTTTGCTCACATCCCTTGACCATTTATCTATTAGAGAATCACTATTGGTATTGCATTTTCTTCTCAGTTCATTTGTACATTGAATGTAAAACCCTTCTTAGAGATATTTTCTCAGTCCATAACTTCTCTTCTTGTCCTGGGTATTTTGTTACCAATTCCCTTGCTTTATAGATGAGAAAACTGAACCCCAGAAAAGTCGAGTAGCTTGACCATAGCCACACAGCTAGTAAGTAGAAGATTTAGCATTCCAGCTCAAGCGATTGATTCTGATTTCAGTGATCTTTCCACCATATCAATTTACCTTCTATCATGCTAAATGCTAGGGATACAAAGGGTAGAATACATCCTTCCTCTCACAAAACCATAGTCTAGTAGGTGAGTAAATATGTATATCACCAGATCCTGGCAAAGTACATACAGAGTAGATGAAAAGTAACCTTAGAGAAAAAAACTTTATCATGATGGGTAGGGGGCTGCAGGGAAAGACTTCCTTTGAATGAAGAAAATGACATTTGAGCTGAGTCTTGAAGGAAGTCTGGGATTCTAAAAGATGAAGGTAAGAAGAGAGAACATCCCATGCATGTGGAATATCTAGTTCTAATGCAAAGGCACAGAGATGGTAAGTCTCTAGCCCTCTTTACTACTCACAAAGCTTCCCTCCACTCTGAGACAAAAGTTCCAAATGACAAACTGCAAAGTGTGGTCTCTCAATGAATTCCTGAGTCAACAAAAAGTCCCTATTAAGTTATGTTGTGTGCCTAGCTTTAGCATTCACTAAAATGAATATGTGCTACTCTGCCCCTTCCAGACCACCCTATGGAGCAGGTATCACCCCATACCAGTCCAAGTTATTGCACTGATGGTGAAAGTGTCAGTGAAAGCTAGGTGAGAGGAGGTACTGGGGTTCTGAGACCCTATCCCAGAATTCTCATTATTCCTACTTTCACTCCTTTCAGTCCACCACAACCATGACTTCCATTTCACTGCAACTGGCACAGCAAGGTCTCTCAAACCTCATAGTCATCAGTTCTGTGGATGATGTTCAGCTATGCTACTACAACAAACAGAACCAATTAGTTGTAATGAAGAAAGCCTGGATGTCCCAAGCCCTGGGAGCCACTGCGATTGGACAAATACAGAAGATGCTGATAAACCTTGAGAAAAGTTTCAGCTGGGCCTTCAAGAATTTGATAAAGAATGAGACCAACAGTGAGAGTAAGTCAGTCCCACTCACCCCCAATATTTATACTTCCCCCACCTTGATCAACCTCCTCTGAGTCCACTTGGCCCCTCTCCATGAAACCATACAATTGAGTTAGGAATCTAGAGACACGGACCAGACCAGGTATGCCAGACAACCAGGATAGGTCTTGGGCTCATAGGCTTGGAGTTAGAAGGGACCACAGAGAAGATCTAGTCCAGCTCCCTCATTTTATAGAGGAGAAAACTGTGTTCAAGGAATGTAAGCAAATTGCCCAGATCATGGAATCATAGTCCTGTGGCTGAAAGAGACCTCAGAGGCCATCTTTCCCAACTCCCTCATTTTACGGAGAAAGAAACCTTGATAGAAATAAAAAATATCTTCCTCAAGGGCATACAGCTGTTATGTAGCAGAGCTGTTGTAGGAAAGAACCCAGCTCTGACACCAAATTCAGCACCTTTTCTACTGTACTGCATGCATTATCTTATTGGCTAGGTTTCAACGGGCATTAATTCCTCTTCTTGGAACCAGTTTTTGTTCCCAATTTTTGAATATCCCTTGATTACTGAGCTCCAAATCAAGCTTCCAGAAACTACTTTGTCCATGAATAAAGAAATATCCACACTAATCCCTAGTTATCTCTTCTCTTTTCTATCACTACTGATTTGAGGGCCATAAGGCACTGTCATTTTCCAGGTCCTAAGATAGTATCCTGGCTTGCTTACCTGGATTAGATTGAGCTCATTCCCTCATTCTACAATTCCGGCCAATAAGATGGCTGATGAAATCATGTGTTTCTATGTTATATTTCACAAATTAGATATTTCCTTATCCTCTACTTGATAGAAAACAAGGAATTAAACAAGTAACATTTTTTTGATCACCTATCAGTCAGAATATACCAACCTTATAAGACACCTCCAAAGTCAACAAAATCCCACCCTTTTGACTGTTGGACCTATGAGTCCTGGTCTCCCTCTCAGAATCTTCTACTCTGCCTCCTTGTACTCCTTGCATCTAGAAAACC
The DNA here is from genome assembly GCF_028372415.1 of Notamacropus eugenii. Lineage (NCBI taxonomy): Eukaryota > Metazoa > Chordata > Mammalia > Diprotodontia > Macropodidae > Notamacropus > Notamacropus eugenii. The sequence goes on along the minus strand of NC_092872.1, from coordinate 736,163,161 downwards.
CCAGCCCACATTCTGACCCCAACAGAGAACCACATGCTGCAGGTGTTTGTAGATTGTGAACTGGGCAATGATATCCAGGTGAGCAGCCATTTCCAGTTTGCATTGGATGGGGAAGACTTCTACCAAATGGATAAGCAACTGGGGCATTGGGTGGCCATGAAACCTGAGGCCCAGCACTGTAAGCCCCTCTGGGACAGTGCTCTCTGGAATAGGCTGGTAAAACACTACATACAAGAAGACTGTATCAATGGCATGAAGAAAATTCTACAGTATTCAAGCATGAGGGAAAATGGTGAGTGTCCATAGCTTCTCTGCTTTGGGGACTAAGAGCAGGGGAGAATGAAGAGAACCCATTTCCAACTAGAGGATTTGAGACCAGCTCTTCTTTCCCTCTAAGTGACAGCTGAAGACAGAAAAAGCACAGGAGTCAGGAGGCTTGGGCTCTGGTCCCACCACAGGTATAATGATGGATCACATTCTGTCTAATAACAGTCATTATCTGGGCCACTGGGGAAATCATCTCTCAGTATCTCCAGGCAATTCTCTTCCTCAACAGAGGGAGATTCCATATTGAGCATCACCTAGACTGGAGAGTGTTAGAGTCTAGACCTATGATTTCATTAGTATAAGCAGTTCCTAAAGGTGGAAAATGCTTTTCCAATGTAGGTGAGCACCTTCTCTATAACTTAGTCTCAGAGGATTGCCTAGAGCTCTCAGAAGTGAAGGGACTTGCCCAGGTCACTCAACCAGCTGTGTCTTGCACTCAAGTGTTTTTTGGCCCTGCACTTGGCTCTCAACTTACTTTGCCCTACTGATAGACCAGAAAAAAACCTTCTGATTCCTTCTTTATAGGGCTGCCATTAACTCAAATGAAATAGCATCTATAACACACTTTAGAAACTTTAAAGCCACATGCAATCTGGAGCAATGATTATTGCTGTTCTAACAGGGCAAGTCTGTGATAAGGCTGGATAGAAACAGCCCAGAATCTGGTACCAAATTATCTGAGGCTCTTCCCCAACCACCTAGATGCTTAGATGAGCACTGGAGTGTACGGAATAGGGGAACAGTTGGCAGTGAGATGAAAGTGGGGAGAGACGAGGTGAACAGCAGACTCCCACTGAGCTTTGGACTTGACACCTTCTCTCCTGCTCTGTGCCATCCATTCCTCCTGACGTGACCGTGTCCTGACATGATGCTCCTGATGGCAGAGTTACCCTCTTCTGCAGGGCCACTGGCTTCTGCCCCTGCTCCATCATGCTTCACTGGGAAAGGGATGGAGTACTGGGTGTCTGGGGACAGGAGAGCTCCAGTGGTACCCTGCTCAACGCTGATGCCACCTTCTACCTCCAAGTCACACTAGAGCTCTCACCCAGTGACCCTGAGACAGGTTACACTTGTGTGGTAGAGCACAGTGAGCTAAGGACTCCAGTCATGTTCCCAGGTAAGTACCTTATCCACATTGGTTGAATTTCATCCCAAGGAGGCCAATTCATGGAGTTTCTTCCCCCTGTCCCCTGGGAAAGGTTCCTATTCACCACACTCTCATTGCCTTGTGGGGAAATTCTCACACCTGTTCATCTGTGTCCTTTATTCCTGAAGTCCCTAGGAAGCCATCTATGGAAAGGCCTGGGCCATGATCCTGAGCATCATGGCAGTTATCATCTTGATGCTAAGCTCTGCTGGGGCTTTCATCACATGGAAGAAAAGGAAGACAGATGTGTATGTGTGAAGAGAGGGAAAGGAACAGGGGGAAGAGTTCATGAGGAGATAGGAGGTCTTGGTATCCTAGCAACCTCAGAGGATTGTTATGTGGAAAGGGCCTTAGCAACCTTAACACTATTATAGGAATATAACTATAATAATTATCATTGCAACAGGAAGAAAAAGACTCATTATCGATGCTGGAATTATCCCACCCTATTACCAGCTCCCAAGAGTCAATTGTTAAATTTTCAGTGTGTACATCTACACCTTGGAAAACTGCAAAGTCTACAAATTAGGACTTAATTTATTGCTTTGTTGATTGTCTGAACTTAAGAAAGGGAAGAAAAAATCTTACTAATACATATTAAATTAAAAGTGTGAAGGGGGTTTTGGAGAGCTGGTTGTTAAACATTTACCAGCAAACTCCTGATTAGCTATCTGTGTATACTCAGAGCTCAGATTTAGGACCATAGCTCTACAACTGGAAAGAAGCCCAGGGATCATCTCATCCAATTCTCAAATTTTACAGATGAGGAAACTGAGATCTAGAGGTCAAGTAATTTGTTTAGATTCCTAGTAAGTACACATCGAAGGGAAAATTTGAATGCAGGTCCTCTGAGTTCAGAGCTACTGTTCTTTCCAATGCTCCACGTTGCCTCCCTTGTTTGGACAAAGATTAAAATTAATAAAGAGCCAGAAGAGAGAATAAAAGCAGAAAAGGGGGGCAAATGATTGAACAACTCAGCCCTGATTTACATAAACAAGCTATTAATAAGGGGAAAATGGAAAATGTCATTATATGATATTTTATAATACTTAAATTTATTTTACTTTAACTTAATAATTCATGGATAGATAATCATTTTATGCATAAATTTAATGTAAATCAATTGAAAAACCAAGGAGAATAAAAGATACCACAAAGCATCTTAATCAATTCAGGTAGCTGGGTGGTGCAGTGGCTAGAGCACCAATCCTCAAGTCAGAAGGACCTGAGTTCAAACCTGGCCTCTGACACTTGACACTTACTAGCTATGAGATCCTGGACAAGTCACTTAACCCTAATTACCTTGAAAAAAACTTTATTTCCTTGCCAAGTAGAAAAAAATGACAAACCAAGGCAGCACTGATTGAGAAAATAAACCCAATTGTCAAATCTTATCATGGATAAGGGAAAAATATACATAGACTATCAGAAAATAGAGAAGCGGGAGAGATGAAAACCAGGTAGAAAGAGTTGGAGAGACTCAACTAATCAAAGTTAGCACCTGACACATAGTAGACCCTTAGCCAAGTTGATGAATGGAAGGTATTTAAGGATCAAAATGGAAGAACAAGAAATGGAAGAAAAATAGAAGAAGATGCAAACATTTTATAATTATCTTTCATAGTTAGAGCCCTTAATTTCTAGCTCTAAGACTGTAGTCCTGAATTGATTTGTAAGGGAAGTTAAAAGTGAGCCCAAAGAAGAAAAATACTAACCCTAAATGCAGCTGAATTGAACCAAAAGAATACATAGGAGATATTGCTGGAGGCAATCCAAGTATCAACATGTTGGTATATGGATTCACAGGGTATCTGAAGGAGGGGAAAATAGCAAAGGAATTTTTAAAATGAACCTTGTTAATACTTTTAAAAGAGAACTTTAAGAGAGAACATCAGCAACTACCAACCAGTTTATCTAACTTAAACAGAATTTTTTCAGGGATCATCTATCTATACAAGAGCACCCTGACTGAGAGTACTATTAGGGAATCATCAGGCTTTCTCAAGTGATAGGTCACAGTGAACCACCTCTTTTCCTTTACATCATTGATTAAAAGATGAAGAGATCCCCCTCTGCTTATAGTTTGTTGACTATGAATAAATTTTGTACTCTGTAGCATAAGATAGTGCCCTCTTCCAACATGGTGTCTCCCATGTATACATTACAACTATTCAAGATTTCATTGAAAGACTTAACAAGCAATATAATCTTAATCAATGACCCTCTGATCATAAACATTTGAATACTTCTAATTCTCTGCTCTAGTCCTCCATCTCCTCCCCCTAGAGGACCCTGCCTCTTGGACCCTGGGCTCTGATCAGAGTTTTCACCTTATCTTGTTCAGACCTAGGTCACCATATCACTTTCCCGCCCTTTCCAATCCACCTTCCTCACATTTGAACTCTAACTCCTTTATATGTTATCTTTCCCTGTTAGAGTGACAGGGAATATCTTGCTTGTTCATTTTTGTCTCCTTTGCACAGAGCTTGGCACTCAGTAAGTGGTTAATAAGTGCTTTTTTTCAATTATGCATTCATTCATTCAGGGTATAAACCAAGGACCTGTGTGCTTATTAAAGCTTGCAGTTGTAATAGAAGAGATTCAGAATACAGTCCAAGTTGAAGAGAGATCCCCTGTCGTTAGTGAGATACTCTGAATGCTTCTTTTTATGGATGACATTGTGCTGGTTGCCCAGGACATGATGGAAGAGATCCATAACCAATCAAAGAAAGTTGGCTTGCCCATCCACACAAAAAGAAAAGATCAAGTGGATAAAGAATGCCTGTAGTTAGATTACGACATTTCATTACCAGGGTATTCAAAGAGGTTGTCCATCAAATATGTCTGTCTGGGACAGTCAGGGCAAATGAACAAGTTGGGCCAAGAATTAAACAGAAGAGTCAGCTAGATTGGCCTCAGTGAATTTCAGACCTTCTTTAATGACCCCAGATATCTCTTGGAATCAAAATTCCACCATTTTGTATCAATATTTTGCTACTCTTATTCAACTGTGAAACATGGAACAAAACTAGCTCCAGAAAAAAGAAAATAAATATCACAGAGAGAACAATCAAGATATTTCCTTTGAAGATCTTCAAAGAGGAAGAGGAAATGCTGTTATCAGAGAAATATATGACAGAAAAAGATGTGTCACATGCCAAGGGTGAAGGATGGCATTTAGACAGCCCAAGTGCCCCACTGCTCTTCTCCCAATATCAGGAAAATCAAGGACGGCCCCCAACATGTAGGGTAGACCCACTGTTGGTGAACTTATGGGAGGGTATGGACAATCACATGATTGAACTGGCATGGATAAGTTTAACCATCATCATAGGAGGGAACTCCCAGATTAATGAGATCCCAGATCCTGGTGCCTGATGTTTCATGAGTGCTTCATCAATGCTTGTTGAATTGAATTAAATTGAATTGAGTAATTGTTACTGCTGCTGCTGCTGCTACTACGAAGACGACAACGACGACTACTACTATTACTATGGCTACACAAAATTCCTTCTCCAGTTCCTCAGTGTAGCGTAATGCTTACCGCAGCTTCTCAAAGGTTATGTCAGTAGTGATAAAACTCTGACAACTCCTACCAAACTGGAGAGCCATCAGATTAAATCCCAGTGATTGGCTGTGTAGACACAGAATTATAGCTATGTTACAATGAGAAAAATTCATCACTACTTCACACATTTCTTCAATAATAGCAACTTTTGAAGATTACCTGCTAAGATAAGAGTTTCATTGTGTTTCGTGAAGGAAGGGGGCACACTGACAAAACTGTGGATTTTTTTAAGTATTTAGCAATGAAATCACATAATTTGAGAACTGGAGGGAACATCGTCAGCCATCAAGACCACCCACATACAAAAGGAATCCTCACTATAATTTACATAACAACTGATCATCCATATTTAGCTTAAAGACCTCCAAAGAAGGGAAACCCACTGTTCTGAGGCAGCCCAGTCTACTTTTGGACAGCTCTCATCATTGGGAAGATGGTTTTTCCCAGACATCAAGCCTAATTTTGCTCCTTTGCAACTTCCATCCATTATTTCTGATTCTGCCATCTGGTGACAAACAGGAAAAAAAATTAATCTCTCCTGCATATGATAAAGTTGTCATGTTCCCATGAGTCTTCTCTTCTCTAGGATGAACGTCTCTATTTTCTTCAACTTCCCCTTCTATGAAAGACTCAAGGAGTAAGTAAAAGCTTTTAGTCAGGATGGCCTGGGTCTCTGACACATACTGGCAAAATAACCTTGGGCAAATCATTTAACCTCTTCATGCTACAGGCAACTTGCTAAAGCTATCAGTTGCAAAAGAGTTGTCAAATTGCATTAGTAAGGAGAGAATTCCCATGGGGCATTCCTACACTGATAAAATCACGGGTTGGACCAAGAAGTAGAAGTATTCATAATATCACATAGATGGATCTGGAGAGTAGGGGTTCTTTTATGAAAATGTCTTGAGGTTTTCAGCATAGGCCAGGAGTCCACAGAGAGCAGAAAATAGGCTCCCTCAAATCAGGCAGATGTCTAATTAGGCACCCTGGGATTAAGATCAGATATACTCCAGCCCAGAGGCAGGAGCTATCCAAAAGTAGACTGAGACAAACTCTTAAGATCCCACAAAGACTGAAATCAACTATGAGGCTTTTCATTTGTTTTAAAATATATGTGACTAGGGAACAAATTTTAGGAAAGGGCAACAGAAGTCCCATCCAAGGTGGCAAAGGTGGTGCAGGTAAGAAAGCGAATCATAAAAGAAAAGATAATCTTTGGGGAGGGGATCAAGGACACAAAGGCATGTGTTTGAGTGAGATTCTAGGACCTAAGTGTAACTCCTCTTTCTATTTCTCCCTTAGCATGAGGGTCCAAGAGGGGCCATGGAGAGATCATGGGATTTTAACCCAGTAATCTTTTTTTCCCCATAGGGATAGGCAGTTAGCTGGAAGGACCTTTTCCCTCCTCTCCTGCAAATCCTCTGCAACAGAAGAACATGGGAGACTAGCAGGCTTTCTACATTCTCCCTTCATGGATAACTCTCCCCTACAGAGGTGAATGGGTCATAGTTGGCAACCCTAAGGCCAACTCTCACCTCTGCCATGATCCTAACCATCTATGGAGTCTCCCAGCTGTGGATGTTCTCTTGCCTCCATATAGTGCTGGGACCGTCAGAGTACATCCACCTCCTAGCAATAACGATAATCACAACATCAGTAATAACAGCTAACAATAATATTGATGATGATGATGATGTATTCACATTTCTCTATTGTTTTAAGGTTTGCAAAGTTCTTAACAAAAATCTCATTTGATCCTCACAACCTGAGAGCTGGTTCTGTTACTATTCCCATCTTCTGTGGAAGACAATATTTCAGAGTGGTTAAGTGGATGGCTTAGGGTTTCACAATTAGCAATGTTTGAGATAGGGTTCAGACCTAGGGCTTCCTGTCACCAAATCCAAGTGCTTGAGTCTAAACATCTCCATTTAATATGGGATATACAATGGCCCTATGTACCCCTCAACTGAGACCCATGTTTGATTCCTAGGATGCTGTGAGTGGCAACCGTGTATGATTCCTAGAATGCTGTAGGTGGCAAGTCCTACAAAGCTGGAGCTAGAAGGGCCCTTGAAGATCATTTGGCCTAATCCTGGCTTTGGTACTTTCTCCCTGGGCAAGTCACTTGAACCTCAGTTTCTCCCTTGGTAAAATTAGCATAATAGCATTAAAGATTTAGATCTTGAAGAGGTCTTTAGATATAATTGTATCTAAACTCTTCATTTTACCAATGAGGAAACTGAGGAACAGAAAGGTTGATACTGCTATCCCATCAGAAATTAATTCAAGTTCTTTTCATATAAAGCTCTTTTAAGCGTTTCTTGGGATTGTGGAATGAGGCAGGTAAAAGGTAATAATAGTAAGTGAATGAGACAAAGATTAGGAGTTGGGAATGGATTTAGAGATCTGTCAAGAGCTCACAGAGTCTCCAAGATCCCTCTTTCTTCTGATAATCCTCCAAATAATTGAAGAAAACTATAATATATCCTTCAGTCTTTCTTTGCCAAGCTAAATGCACTCAGTTCCTTCTGCTGATACCTACAAGGCATAAACCCAAGTCCCTTTCCCTTTCTCATTCTGACTGATCTCTTCTGAATACTCTCTAGCTTCTTTCCTAAAATTTGGCCCTGAAGCCAGAACACAACATTTCAGATTATAGACTGACCATAGGCTTAGTCATACTAAAAGATGAGAGGTACCATCTCAGGGGAGTGAGTGGGGAGGGAAGGTGAACTTGGAGAAGAAAGAAGACCCTTGGGGTGAAGATCAGAGGATGGTTATACAATATGGATGCAGAAGTATGTAAAGTATGGATACAGTAGGAAGTGTGGATAGGAGACATCTTCTCCCCTAACTCTTGGATGTGGACATCTTGGACAAAGACTGTGCCAATTATTGTCCCCATTTTATGTATGAATAGCCAGAGTCTTGGAGAGGTTAGATGACTTCTCTGTGGCCACACAGCTGGTGGGCATTGGAGGCAGGACTTTCCTGACTCTAATTCCAGCATTCTTCCCACTGTATGATGCTGTTTCCCACTAATGTCATAGACTACACTAAGAGACTTTTTCTTCTCCATATTTAAGAGTTATCTGATACATCATATAGAAATTACCCTTTTGGTTTGGTTATATTCTCCATGTTGTCTCACAACAATGTATCAAAGTTTTTGGGGTAGAATCAAGTTTCACATTGTTTATCAACCTTGTAATTGCTTTCTATTTTAATAATAATATTAAAAATTAACATTAATACAGCATTTTAAGGTTTGCAAAACACTTTCAAATATTACCTCATTTTATCCTCACAACACTGAGGCAGGTGCTATTATTACTCCTATTTTACAGATGAGGAAACTGAGGTAGACAGAGGTTAAGTAACTTGCCTGTGTGTGCATACACACATACACAAACATATATATATGTAAAATACATGTAGGAGAATATTCACAAGCTCATAAATCTAAAGCTAGAGGGAACCTTGGAGTAGTTATGGTGTGATTTACAGCTTGCAACTAAATTAACACAAAAACCCATGGTGAGAAGAGTAGCTAACATTTAAATATATTTTGAGATTTGTGGATTTTCATGTATTAATATATCTTCTTTATATGTAAAACTATTCCGGAACCTTCTTTCGTGAATGTGTTCCTTTTGAATACAGGACATTGTAGTTGCTGCATGTGGGCAACTTTTTCCATCTGAACTCCATGGATCAGTGTGATCATTGTAAACTTATATTGTTTGATATTATTGTTATAGTATGATATTATAATGATAGGACCCCAATATGGAGTCACTTGGGCTAAGTGGCCTGAATGCCCATAAAAGCAAAGAGGTTAAGAAAACCATGTTTAATAAAAGCCAAATATGTACAAAAAAGAAGAAAAGACGTTTGTACTTTTCCACTGCTTTGATCTATGTTAACTCTGAATCAGGTAAATAATTCTCACAGCTTTTGATTGGATTAAACTCTTAACCTGGTACAAGGGTTCTGAGTTATTTTTCTGCTTCTTCCTTAGATAGCTAATTTAGTCAGCAGTCTTCAATGAATAAACTCCTCCTACTGCAGCCTGGTACCAACAAGAGATGCTGGGAACTTCTCTAATACATCTGAGTTTGATTAGAAATACTCTCTCCTGCACCTGGCACCAATTACTTGTTCTCAACCAAACCTATTCATAGGGTATGTAATTTCACCACGTTACCCCTAGCTTGGAGCATGTTTCTTCCTTACTGCATCTTCCTCCCCTTCATATTGTGTGAGTTTCTTGAATCTGTGGGGATGAACCTCTGTCTGTTAATACTGCTATATTGTGCATGTATCTGCTTTGTTGCATAATAATAAAGCTCTTATTTATATCAGCTTCCCGAGTACCAATTTTCTAGAAATCCCCAAATCCAGGTTTTTGCTTTAACCCAAAGCCATGAAGTCAGGCAATCATTTTGCAGTCCCCTTGATCAGATCCATATGAAGGCAAATTCCAACAAGTTCTTAAGGTACTCTCAGAGTCTTGACCTTAATGTACTATAGTAAGGAAGTGACAGAATCACAGATGTAACAAATGTTCATACTGGACACCCCCACCAACAACTAGAGTTTCCTTGGTTCCCAAGGTCTCTTTGCCCCAGGAAGGCAAAAAACACACCAAGGAAACCCAACCCTGAGGATTTCACAACAGTAGTCAGGTTGCCTCACTATATCAAGTGAGAGAAATGATTATTAGGAACCAATTATTTGCTGCAATTCAGATTTCCCCCTTTTCTTAATCTTTTTTTCAAGACTTCAGTCTCTGAAAGTTGAGTTAACCTTCTCCTCTATCTAGACCCCACCCAGGTGGGCAGCCACTGTGTTCTGCTCAGGTTTGGGTAGGGCATATGTTCTTTAATAGATTGTCAAGTTGGGGAAACCTAGAAGTGGATGACATAACCAAAGTTCAGGTTCAGTTCCTCGTTTTAATATTCATTCTCTTATTAATTGTTAACCAATCAGAGTTCATTGCCATCCTTTTGAACACTCCTATTCCAAAAGGAAACATAAACCATGCCACTATGTTTGTCTTTGGTCTAAGACAGAGATGCCAAATGACCATCCTAAAAGGGTGCTAGCAATATTAAATGCTAGCATTATTAACAAAATGATTAAATGATGTTTCTCAAGCCTTTTTGAGTGCCACACAAGAGTGTGATGTGATTCCTTCCCTTTATTTGTTCCTTTATAGCATTCTCTGTCTGAAGAATTTTAAGGGATCCTGAACCTGGTCTCATATACTAGCTGTGACATACAAAAACTTCAAGAAACATAGTTTCGGGGTAAATAATTATTTTATCATTCATATTAGCAGAAAATAAAAGGAGTCAGTGGCATTCACAAATACCAAAGACCCCTCATGGAACCCACTCAACACTTATGTGCCCTGGAAGAGTGGGTGTTCCTGGGGGTAGCAATAAAATCTGTTTGGTTAACAAGTAATGAGAGAATTAATATTATGATAATATTTTAATGAGGGGCTGGGGTGCGTGACTGACTGGACAAAGTATGGCTATCTCAAGGTAGATTACTCCCCAGTCTCAGGCTATCTAGCCTACCTAAATGGAACACAATGATCCAGAATTCACCTTAGATTCTCTAGTTGAATGTGGTCTCCCATTCAGGATCAAAATGCATGTACCCCAAAAGGCATATACCCCAGGGATTTGGACAATCTCATCAATCAGCAATGTCCTTCAGAGACTGAATGACATACAGGTTTCTGAAAAAATCCTGGTCCTAATTCAATAATTTATTATGAATTTAACAAAGAAAGAATCGTTTCTTTCATAGCTATGGTTGAATTGCCTTCTCTGCCTAAATACACTGACTGCATACAACCCCTAACACTGACATAAATCATGTTGCCCTCTCTAGTGATATTGGAAGGTAACCTAGAACCAAGAACAGGTATAGAGAACCTGGACAAGAACTGAAAATAGATGCATTGGGATGAAGGAATCACTGTATGTTATGGCTGGTGAATGTGAATGGAATGACTTCTAGTCCTCTCTCATCAAGGAATCTGGATATACAGAAAGACAGAAAGGCTTGAAAGTGTCACATAAACGGTTTCTAGTCAAGGAGAACTGTCAATAGGGATAGAGGAGGAGAAGTTTCAGAAAAGAAACCAGAATACTGAGAGGATTAGGACAGCACATGGTTAATTGTGGGAACTGAGTGAACCACACTGATTCTATTTTGTGACTCAGTTCTGGAGGTGGCTCCATTCCTTTTCTATTCATTTAAGGATCTAATCTAATTTCTGTCTTGTAAGAAAAGTATATTCGATTGTGGGAACTGTGAGAAAACCTTACTGTTATATTTGAACCTAGCCCTACCTGGCTGGGAAGCTAGACCACTTCTACCTGCTGCTTAGAGATCCTTAACTAAGGACCTAGGTTATGCTGATTAGAAACCCAGTCAGATCCAACAATTGATACAAAGAGTTTTCTCACAATTGTATGTCTCAAGCAACCTGTATGTCTTATTTCAAAATTGGCTTTATACTGATCAGTTGTTGTTTCTGTGTTTCTTTGGTTGTTACTTGGGGGAATGGAACACCTCCTTTTCTAATTTCAGAGAATTGTATCTGTTCACTCTCCCTCTCCCAAGTTGAAAAGTCCTTAATCTTTTATCCAATTAGAAATCAGATACCCTAAAGTTATATTGTTTCCTTTTAATTAATTAGTCTTATTAATTGTTTTAATGTATAAAAATCTGTCTCCCCTTTTATTTTGGGGTCCAGGAGGAGATTTGGTCCCAGTTTGCTTAGCAATAGGCATGCATTGTTTAATAAATTAATATGCCCAGAGGATTAAACGTTTGTTTCCTAAGTCATTTCATCTTTCACCTGCCACAATAATTGGGGGTCAACAGGGGCAAATAAGTACCCAGAACACTCTAAAGTGTTCTTAGTCTTTGGGTCACAAACTAGACATTTTTATCCTGACAGTTTTGAACAAGGAAAACCTCCTAACATCTTGCATGAAAAGAAATGATTAGTACAACCAGAATAAGAAATGAAATGGTTTGTTGGGGGGAAAACTTTGTATCTAATGTCTCTGATGAGATTCTGATAATCAAGATATACAGGCAAGTAATCAAAATATATGTCTGAAAACCATTCATCCTCCAATAGAAAAGTGATCAAAGAATATGAGCAAATAATTCTCCAAAAAAATGGAAACTATGAACAACTACATGAAAGGATAACTCAAAATCACTCGTAAGAAGAGAAATGCAAAGCAAAACATCTATAGGTCTGTGGTATCTCCTCACACCTAACAAACTGACAAAGCTAACAAAAGTGAGAAAAACTTTTCATTGGATGAAGTTGTGGAAAGACAAATGTGTTAATGGACTGTTGCAAAGGTAAATTGGTCCACCCATTTTGAAAAGCAATCTGGATCATTCAAAGAAAATGATCAAAATGCCTATATTTTTTGTTCTAAAGAAGAAGAAAGAGAAGGAAAGGAGGAGGAATCTCACATACAGGAAAACATAACAACTAGAAACAAAGCAGAGCTTATTGATTGATGAATGGCTAACAAATTCTCACATATGAATGTAATGGAATATTATCATACTCATAGTTTTAAATGTCATTGTAAGGTGTGAGAGTCCATACACACACACACACACACACACACATACATACATACATACATACATACATACATACATACATACCACAAACACATACACACTTTAATTAATAAGATGTTCTATAACTTCAGAGTTTTATTAGATGAAAATGTCACTTTGAGTTGTAGAATCAATCAGTCAATAAGCATATGTAAGCAAGGGGGAATGCCTTTGGATCAAGAAGGGGAAAAGTGTGATTGGCTAATCAAACAAGTTAACCATTCCTCTAGGAGTTTTTATTAGCAGGAGAACTTCAGCCATTCTCCAATTCAGGGGAGATAAAGCCCAGGAGATTTCAACTCAAGCCAAGTCCCTAGAAAGGAGCGGAGTTTAGTGAAAGAAAAGGGTTTCTTTACTCACTACACCTATTGACTATGTAATTGAAGATGATGCATCTAGCAGAGAGAGACACACCAAGTACCAACATCAGATACAGAAAAATAGACACCCAAGATAGGGAACAGTTCCAAGGAGGGTACCACTTCAGCTTATGAGAGAAGTGTCATCTATGGATTTGACAAAGGCAGTGACCCTTAAATCCCAGCTAAAAACTACTGCATCTTAGGGGTAGTAGAGGAAGAGGATTTCTAATAACCAGGAGTCTGGAGTTATCACTTTGCCACCTGCGTTCTCTACACACATACCTCACTACCTTTGTACTTTAAGTCTAAATCAACCCCATTTAAGCACTTTGTGTATGCATGAGGAGAGTTTTCCCAGTTTGGGACAATGCTTCGTAATTCCTTTTGTTATTATGCCATTTTATAAAATACCTTTGGTACAAACTAATTAAGTGGGACTAGCCATCATTAATGAGAAACAAATTGATGGGGGTTGTTGAACAAGAGTACTAGAAAGCTAACACCTCAAAAACTCATTATTTGACAAAAACTATTGTTAAAACTGGAAAATAGCATGGCAGAAACTAGGTATAGACCAACATTTCACAAGGTATGCCAAGATAAAGCCAAAATGGGTACATGATTTTCAATTAAAGGGTGACCATAAGCAAATTAAGAGAGCATGAAATAATTTATCTGTTAGATTTATCATAATTTAGTACCAAAGAAAATACAGAGAGCATTGCAAAATATAAAATAGATAAATTTGATTATATAAAATTAAAAAGGTTTTGCACAAAAATCAATGCAATCAAAATTATAAGGAAAGCAGAAAATGGGGGGAAGGATTTTGCAACAAGCACCATTGATAAAGGTCTTGTTTCTAAAATACATAGAGAACTGAGTCACATTTATAAAAAACACAAGTCATTCCCCAATTGATAAATGGTCAAAGGATATGAGCAAGCAGTTTTCAGACAAAGAAATCAAAGCTATCTATAGTCATAGGAAAAAAATGCTCTAAGTCACTATTGATTAGAGAAATGCAAATTAAAACACCTCTGAGATACCATCTCACATCTATCAGATTGGCTAATATGACAAGAAAGGAAAATGATAAATATTGGAGGAGATGTGGGAAAACTGGGACACCAATGCTCTCTTAGTGAAGTTGTGGACTGATTCAACCATTCTGTAGAGCAATTTGAACTATGCCCAAAGGGCTGTAAAATTGTGCATACTCTTTGAACCAGCAATACCACTGCTAGGTCTATATCCCAAAGACATCCCAAAAAAGGAAAAAGAACCTATTTGTACAAAAATATTTATAGCAACTCTTTTAGTAGTGGCTAAGAATTGGAAATCCAAGGGATGTCCACCAATTGGTGAATGGCTGAACAAGTTATGATATATGAATGTAATGGAATATTATTATCCTATGAGAAATGACAAACAGGATAATTTCAGAAATATCTGGAAAGACTTACGTGAACTGATGTTTAGTGTAAAAATTATGAAAACTGTGAAAATGGAATGGTTAATGACCTTACCAACCACCTTAATATGCTTGAACTTCCTTACTAGCCAGAGGAGGTCAAACTGACTGGGGAATCAGAATCAGCTAATCCGTAGGCAAACTGAGCATCCCTCAAGCTCATGCCTGAGATCCTTGCAATGTTTGTTTGATGAACCCAGAAATCCCTCCAAAAGCACTTTATTGATAATGTGAGACATAGGACTCTCCTTATCCTGATAAGCCCCCACCCAAGCTAAAAGGAATTTAACACAAAATAGGGAAACCCAATGCTCTACTCAACCTAGTGGAAACAGACTCTTTTGTCTAAAAAGCCCAAATTGGGGGGTGGGGGAGTCTTATAAAAGAGGCATTTCCTCCATCAAGAGGTGAAATGACGATTGAGTGACATCAGCCCCTGTTAGAAAGGTATAAAAACTGTGTATCCCAACCCCAAAATGAGCTCTTTTGACTACAGCTCAGCATGCATTCAAATCTGCTTTGAGAGAAATAAATGCACAAACAACCTAATTTCGTTTGTCTTTGTTAGACCAAACTCTGAGGTTGACAATAGTGAAGTGAGAAGAACCAGGAGAACATTGTCCACAGTAACAACAATATTGTTCAGTGAAGAACTGTGAATGACTTAGCTATTCTCAGCAATACAATGATCCAAGACAACTCCAAAGAATTAGTGATGAAGCAAACTATCCGCCTCCAGAAAAGGAACTGGCATTGTTTGAATATAGACTGAAGCATACTTTTTCTTAAAGTGCTACATAATTTTTAAAATTATTTTTTAAAAGAATGACAACTACTGGCACTATCCCAGTCCCATCTGTGGACACCTCTCCCTCTCAGCGACACCTGATGGTTGTTACCTCTGAGGTTTCCTGCCCTCACCACAAACTCTATTTTGCTTCCGTTCTAATGGCTCCCAGACAAGAGCAGGCATTGCTTAGAGACAGATGTCCCAGCTGGCAAAGAAAGGAGGCAGGACCTCTGCAGAGCAGTCCCCAGCAGGGGTGGGAATAAAGCTTAGGGAGGCTCATTTCTCATTTGGGTGCAGTAGAGTATACCTGTCTGTGGAAGAGAAACTTCACCCCAAAGGGATACTGTTGAAGAAACCAAGTCCCTACGTTAGATCAAGATGGAGAGTCAGAAGACAAGAAGAGAATCGTTCTCATCCTGGATGCTAATTATGGGCATGATTGTTCTGAGGGATACTGAGGCAGGTGAGTCAGAGGGTGGGGCAGGAATACAGAGATGGGAAATTGAGATCCTTACTAGTTTGAATAATGTGGTCGCATGAGTTCAAATTCACACTATTCAAAATTACAATTATGTAAAACATGGACATTGGTTTCAGCCCATTGGAAATATTCACTGCAAATTTAAAAGAGAGGACCACTTTATAGGATTCATCCTACATCCTATATACATACACCCTACCTACTCATTGAAACTGAGCTGAATAGAGCTCCTCTGAATAGATGAGGGTGACAAAGTTTCTGCACTCGGGGAATTCCTAGTCCAAGAGGAGGTACAACACTCCCAACTCCCCCAGATCCTCTAGTCACATTAGACACAGTCCTCTGTCTTCTAGTAGTTTCCCATGCAATGGCAAAAACAGGTCCTGGCCACAATTCTCAGCTGAGGTCTCACCTTCTACAAGAAGTTCTTCCCAATCCTTTTTACCCTTAGTGCTATTTCTCTGAGACTATCCCCAATTTATCCCATGTCTATCTTGTTTCTATGTAATTATTTCCCCAATCACCTTGTGAGCTCCTTGAGAGAAAGCATTGTAGGGTTTGTTTGGGGTTTTTTGGTATCTCTAGCCCTTAGCACAGTGCCTGGCACATAAAAGTCACTTGATAAGTGTTTGTGGACTAACTGACACACATCAGTCTCCATTCTGGGGAGAAAAAAATGCTGCCATAAGATACAGGAGAAAGAAGGAAAAGGGAATGTACTCAGATTGATGAGGATTTGCTGTCATCCCAGAGCATGTCCTCTGGTAAAGGAGCCGTAGTACATGTCTCATGTAAATGGACCAGAATGCATGCATAAGCTCTATGGAAGATACTCAAGTCTGGAAAAATCTAGAGATTCTCCCAAACTCCCCTGCTACCACCATCTAGAAATATCTGAACAAAGCTATGGCTAGAAGTGCTGTGGTTAGTTCTAAAGGAATCCCAACCAAGTAAAGCTAATAGTAATTATTGTTACTATAAATTATTATATTGATGACTAATTATAAATTGTTATAAGTAAAAATAGCATCCATATAGTGCTTTAAGATTTTCAAAGCATTTCAGGCAGGGAGGACAACCACTGAAGGGGCAGGAGAGAGTCAGAGAGTGCCACATAGGGGTAATGGTAAGAACGGTTTGCTTGAACTAAAATAACAATGAAGGGGAAATAATGTGTAGTAAGGTTGGAAAGGGAAAATGTGGCAAGGCTGTAAAGTACTTTAAACACTAAACTGTGGGATTTTTATTTGGTCTTAGAAATAATCAGAAGCCACTGCAGTGTATTGAGTATGGGGTTAACATGAATAGATCTATGATTTTGGGAAATTGCTTTGAATGTTATGTAGTAAGATCTTTTCCCACAACTAAATCAGAAGGCATTAAAGTATGAGGAGGATGGATTGGAATGGGGAGAGATTTGAGACAAGGAGACCAATTAGGAGGACATTGCATTAGTCAATATCGTCTATAAAATAGAGTTCTCTTGATCCCCATGTTGTTTTTCCAAGAAGCCCCAAAAGGTCTAAGAACACACATGGGAAACCAGCCCTGGAGACCTCCAAATGTCCGCAGTCAGGATATCTCACTGCATCAAACCATCTCTGCGACTCCCTTCTTTCTTCTCCCCACACCGTAGCATTCTCTGTCTGTAGAATTATGATGAGACCAATCTTCTGAACCGCAGACATGGCTGCCCTGCCATCTCTGCTTTAAAAAATTAGTTGTACCACAGCCTGATGCAGACAAAAAAAACTGTTACACTTTCTGTAACAATATCCAAAAATCTACTCGTTTTTCTCTCCCACAGCTTAGCTATATTAATGCCTCAAATCTTCACAGTCATATTTATACATCATTACGTATTTTTAAATGCCAAAAGGCAAGGTCATGGTTGGCAAAGTGCTTACATCCCCAGCCTCTGACTTAGTCAGTCAATAAGGCCCTATTGAGTACTGCTGTGTGCTAAGTTATGTGGTAGGTGCTATTAGGAAAGAATGTTTCGTACCATGCCCCATCTGTACTGTCCTCTGGGAAGGGACCCAGCCTGTCCAACCCTAGTTACATTCCTAACAATGGGAAGCATAGGAAGAAACCTTGGGGTCATAAAATCTGATTCCTATAACCTCTCCTTCCCTTTCTCACAATTAGCTTACCACACCCTTGAGATGTGTTTCACAGCAGTAGGTACAACAAAGTCTCTCTTGGACTTCACCATGGTCAGCTCTATGGATGGTGTGCAGGGGAGTTTCTATGACAAAAAGGACCAACAGCTTGTGATCAAAGAAGCCTGGATGTCCCAGGCCCTGGGGGCCCACTACATTGAAAAGAAGCATCAGAAGTTGGTGTGCAGTGAAATAAACTTTCTCTGGGCCCTCCAGAATTGGATACAGAGTGACACCAAGGGTGAAGGTTAGTCTGCCCCAACTCTGGGCTATGAAGGGATCTGCCCTAAGGCTCAGGACACATTCAACCACATCAGCTTCTCAAGGCACCAGCTCTAAGTCTTAGAACAAGTGTAGAAGACTTGTCATTAGTCTTTGGGCTTTTGTTACTCCCCAAACATACTTAATCACTGAACCCCAACTTAAAGCATGAAGAGTCTATACTTTCCTAAATTCCTGCATTGAGAAATCTGTTACCATTTTTCCTTAAACATTCATCCCCTTTCTCCTGCCATAGCCATCATATCTCAGTGTCTGCTTTTCACAGATATTCTATATTGTTATACACTCGAAATCATAAATTCATTTACTTAGGTTTATGTATTATGAGCATATATCTTCTCCCCACCCCCAGGATCTCTCTCGCTGTCTCTATGCCTCTGTCTCTCTGTGTCTCTGGGTATCTTTGTCTCTAAATCTCTCTGTCTCTGTGTCTCTCTATATGTCCATTCATCTGTCTGCCTCTCTCTCTCTCTCTCTCTCTCTCTCTCTCTCTCTCTCTCTCTCTCTCTCTCTCAACTCATTCACCTAATCTGAAACCAAACTCTAGCAGGTCGGAGGCTGCCAAAGGATTTGAGTACCACTGTAACTTCTGCTCTCAAAGTTCTAGGGGCAATGCTGGTGGAAGGAATACTTTCCTGCCACTAGTTGCTATAGGCTCCCCACCTAACCTCTCATTTAACAAATCAACTAAAATGGTTCCACTATTAGTCAGAAACATTTACTAAACAGCAGGCAAAATAGAAATAAGATAATAGCATTGCACTCATAAATAAGGGACACAACTTCTCACCAGTACACATCGTGTCTGGGGTGAGAAATGAATGCCAATCAAAATCAACATTTCTGCCAGCTTAGCCAACAATCAGGCAATATACATTCATCCTATAGTCACTAAACAGTTCCAGGGATCAGTATTTCCTAGCTATTAACTTCACAGTCCTTTATCTGGGGGCATTTGTGGATTCCAGAAAAGAATCTTCTCTCCTTTACTTATTGGAATGCTTGGCTTTGGGAGTTTTGCCCATGCAACCACTTATCTAACAAGATTTCACCTTCTCGCCCAGTCAAGAACCATTGGAACACATATGGTACAGGCAACTTTCCTATCACCTCAAAAATCAGAAAAGTTCAATGTGAGGTATAATTAAACCCCAAAGTTCACAAAAAACAATCCCTTCCCTTCTGAGGCATACAAAACAGGAATCTTACTTTAGGTCACCACTTCCCAATCCAACTCAATAAATACTTCCTAAGCAACCGTTTCCTAAGCAATGTTCAAGGCACTCTGGTGGGGACTGAAATATAAAAATAAACACAAGACCATCTCTGCCCACAAGAAGATTGTGTCAATGATAAACACCTGCTTTGCTCTCAAATTAACCCTTTTTTCCCCCTCCCTACTCAGATAATCACACCGTGCAGTTCTGGCATGACTGTCACCTAGATGGAGATATCCAGGTGAGCAGCCATTTCTGGTATGCTGTGGATGGAGAGGCTTTCTGTGGAGTAGATGAGCAGCTCAGACACTGGGTAGCAATGACACCTGAGGCCGAGCGCTTCAGACCCTTCTGGGATGTAATTTTCCCCTATAAGATGATAGAACGCTACATGCAGGAAGATTGTGTTGAGCCATTGAAAAAAGTCCTACAGTATTCAAACATAAGGAAAAATGGTGAGGCCTTGCTTCACTCCCCCATATCCTCACATGAAGTCCACATCACATTGACCAGAAGACTGAATATCTATAGTCCCAGGAGCTATCCCAGTCTCAGTGGGAAAATTCATAGCATAGAAATGGTAAGCACTATTACTTCTTTTGGGAGGCGCATGATGTGATCAAAGTCCCACTCTGAAAGCTCTTTATCATGTGGATTTGATACAGAGGTCTAAAACTAGGGATCAATTTTAGCAAATCTTAACATGTAGGGAAAATATCAATCTCTAACCCAAAGATGATCACTGTCACTCAGCCTAACTAAGAGCCAAGATAATCATCAACAGAAGTTTGGTCACTAGCCAATGGTTTTATTTGGTTTGTTTATTTTTACTCTTTGCCAAAAGCAAACTGTCTTCTAAGTTGGGGGGGGGGGAGTCATGAACCACATTGGTGGACCCAGAGACAGTCATGGGTGTTCTGAAGTGAGGAGAGATGAGGTGAACAGCAGACTCCCACTGAGCTTTAGACATGCTGCCTTCTCTCCTGCTCTGTGCCATCAGTTCCCCCTGACGTGACCGTGTCCTGACATGATGCTCCTGATGGCAGAGTCACCCTCTTCTGCAGGGCTACTGGCTTCTACTCCCGCTCTATCATGCTTCACTGGGAAAAGGATGGAGTACTGGGTGTGTGGGGACAGGAGACCTCCAGTGGCACCCTGCCCAATGCTGATGCCACCTTCTACCTCCAAGTCACACTAGAACTTCCACCCAGTGACCCTGGGATAGGTTACACCTGTGTG
Source organism: Notamacropus eugenii (assembly GCF_028372415.1). Lineage (NCBI taxonomy): Eukaryota > Metazoa > Chordata > Mammalia > Diprotodontia > Macropodidae > Notamacropus > Notamacropus eugenii. Next base: position 736,142,435 of record NC_092872.1, on the reverse strand, counting down.
GTACAGCACAGTGGGCTAAGGACTCCAGCCATGTTCCCAGGTAAGTACCTCATCCACATTGGTTGAATTCATCCCAAGGAGGCCAATTCTTGGAGTTTCTTCCCCCTGTCCCCTGGAAAATTCACCACAGTCCCCATTGCCTCATGGGGAAATTCCCACCTCTGTTTATCTGCTGTCTTTTGTTCCTGAAATCCCTGGGAAGCCAACTATGAAGAGACCTTGGGTCATGGCACTAAGCATACTGGCACTTATCATCCTGGTCCTGAGCTGTGCTGTGGCCTTCCATACATGGAAGAAATGGAAGACAGGTGTGTATGTGGGGAGATCCTAAGGAGTCAGGAAAGTACAAGAGTAATGGATGGAAAGGACTTTACCAAGGACTGTGTAGATGCAAGAAGGGAATGGAGTCAGAAATGGGGATGAATATGATAATGTTGATGATGGTCCTGCAGCTAATGGGGATGCTGATGCTAGGGATGGTGGTCATTCCAATCAACTTGCAGTACTGCTATGAGGAAACCCCTCTCCAAAAGGAATCTCCAAATCTCAGAGCTCAAACAAAAGTCCCCTAGTAAAATCAGCAGTCCCTCCATTCTGTTCCTTCTTCTCTGCCCATTCATAATGGTCAACTGCTTCTCCAGTGGTGATCTGACCACTGGCACAGACCATCAGGGTTGTCATCATTACTGCAGCCTAAGTTAACCCTGGTAGACAAACATATTAGATCACCCCATTGCTGCGTGTTGAGGCTCAAAAATCCTCAGTGAAATATGAAGGAGCTACGGCTAGTATTGGTAAAGCAGTTAACCACACTGATAGAAGCACTAATGTTTTTAAGTACTGAGGGATGGTGAGGATGAGGATTACAATGTGATTAGGGTGTTGATGATGAAGATGGCTATCCAATAACATGGAACATATTACAGAGGAAAGTAAAGAAGCCCCCACCCAAAGGCCATCACAGGGTGGGATGATAAAGAAGGGAAGTCGCTGGGTAGGCAAGAGCTGTTTGGGAAGGTAACACAGAGGCTGCAGTGTGTGTATATGTGTGTGTATGTGTATGTGTGCTCATGCACGCATGTGCTCATGAGCATGTGTGTGTGAGCAATTGTACAAGTCCATTCTCATTGCCCTCATTAGCATGGATGGTGGGGAGAGTCAGAATTTGGAAATGAGAGGAGACTAACCTAAAGATCTTTATCCACAGGAACAAATCCCCAAGGCCATCTGGAAGGACTGCTATCTCTTCCACCTCTTCTGCAATAGAAAAGTGGGAATCCTTGTGGCCCCAGTCTAAGCTACTCACCCTTTCAGGGAATCCCCTATATAATGGAAGGTGGAATCATTCATTGCACACCAAATATTAAACAAAACATTAATTTCATCCCTAACCCTAAGTGGTTTTCCCCAACAAATTTCTCTGAATCAGACCTAAGATGGGGAAAAGAGACTGAACTCAGGGGACTAGACTTTCTTGAGCAAAAACATTTTCCCTAGGTGAAATATCCTTACCTTCATGTCTTGGGTACCATAGGTCTACAGCAAGAAAATCCTTCGGTACAGAAGTCTATAGATATGAATCATTTAGTTGCACCAAAGCAAGTATGAAACTCATCCCTTCGCAAGAGACATCTTGGGCCTTTAGAAGCTGAAAGAGAATGGCTTGAGCTCCTATCACCTAACACGTGGGGCTATGAGAGTGGAGAAGTGTGATCTCATGACAGGGTGCATAGTCTGATCTTAGACCTCTGACATGAGAAGAAGAAAAATAGTCCTCCAATAAAACGATTAAAATTCTTTCCAAGGAAAGAGGTATGTGTTTCTTCTCATTAGGACCAGAAAGTGAAACTGCTAGGGTGGGTATGTATGATTAAGGACATTTATGGTTCGGAATTTGCACCTACAATAAGACACACTTGAGAAGAAGAAGTTGGATGTTTTATTGATTTATAGAAAAGGCAAATGTACAGACAGTTTAGAGCAATAGCAGCAATAATTAATACGTCCTAATACTAATATAATTAATATAGATATAAGAGGAAATAGAAAAACATCACCAACCAGGGAGACACCAACTCCTGAATTTTCTCAGCTGGGGAATCCCGGGATACAACTTTCAGGGTCTGGATTGGGAGCAAGGGATCCCAGGCAGAGCGTCCTCTCCATGGATGAGATTCCAAAGATCTTCTCAGAACAGAGACCTAATAAACCCTTCCAAACAAAGAAGGCTGACTGCCAACAAAGAGGCTAATTGCCAACTATCCCATCCATTGTCCATCGAGAGGGTAGCCAGACCTCGCGATGGAGCACATATGTGATGTTTATCCTTGGAGAACTGGCTAGGTTCTCAAGGCACCAGATGTTAAATGTTTGTGTGGGATTTATCAGGTCTTCAAGGTCTGAGTTCACTTGGGGGACACAATAGCCTACGTGCAAAGCCTGCACTGAAATATGGAAGAACTTCTAAGTCCATTTACCATTCAGGTGACACCCATAACTCAAGAATAAAAAGGTTTCACATTCCTAGAACTTTATAGATTGAAGGGCAGAGACTGAAAAGAAGGCCAGACTGAGAATCTTACTAACAGAGCGACCTCAAACAAATCATTCAACTTTTCTATACCTCAAGTTTCCTCATATTTTTACAGGAAGGAGTTGGACTAGATAAGCACTAGGGAGCCTTACTACTCTAGATAAAAGATCCTATGATAATCTCATTCAACCCTCTCTTCTATATATTATGAAACTGAGGTTTCATAATTGGCCCAAAAGAGAAGCTAAATAATTGAGCCAAAGTCATAGCCTTTAGTTGCAAAGCAAAGACTAAAGCTCACACTCTTGGTCTTTACTCCGGCATTCTTACCAAAGTAGAATAAATAGCACTTTTATTTTCTTAAATAAATCTTAGATTGCCATTTTTTGATGGCCTCTAACCCCACTTTGTAAAATCCTGTTCTGATGGATACCCAATCAAGGCATGTGGGTGACCCTGGGTTGTTGAAGGCTACACCACTGGCATGCCAACTCTGACAGGCGCAGCTATCATGGAGAGGCTTTGAGTATGGCACAAGAACTGGCCAAGTCTATTTTCTGAGTGCCAGCCTAGCTAATTACAAAGGGATACACATCACCAGGAGGTTGGCCAGCTGATGAAGTTTTGTTTTTTGCTTTGGTTTTTTTTGTCCATGATCAAATTGGCTTTTTTTAAACTTTTTCCAATGAGACCAAACCAATGGAGGAGAAGATCTGGAACAGCTGCCTTGCAGAATGTGACAGAAAATTATTCAAGGAGAAATAAATGGATTGCCATGTAGCAATGAGGCCCCAGTGGAGATTAGATAACCCAAATTTGTAATGGGCCAGTCAACAATTCTGTGACTTCGTGACTGAGAGTGAGCCTCAAACAATTTATCATTCTATGGCATATTATGAGAGAAAATACTCTATAATATCACATTCTGGGGGGTCATGTTTATTATAATACAGCTTCTAACAGAGCTAGAATTCAACAGAGACTATAGACACTGCTTATGTATCTTTAAGAAGGAATAAAATCTTGAAACACTGGCAGTTAAACTATCCTTCTGGAGAGAAGAAGACTTATCTTTCCTGAGAAAATTGTTTTAACTCATCTTGCAAAGAAACATTTTTAACATTATTCTTCAGAAGAATCTTTAATGGACATCCTAAAATCACATATCTGGCATAATGAATAGAAGACTGGGCCTGGAGTCAGGAAGGTCTGAGTTCAAATCCAGCCTCAAACATTTACTAGCTGTGTGACCCTGGGCATGTCACTTAGCCCTATTTACCTCAGTTTCCTCATCTGTAAAATGAGCTGAAGAAGGAAAAGACAAACAAGTCCTCCATCTTTGCCAAGAAAAGCTCAGTGAGGTCATGAATGTTATGTCATGGAGACACAACTGAAGCAAGTAAACAACAAGGGAGTTTAGTGAGGGAGTTTAGTGTGTTTGTAGAACTGAGAAGACAGTAGCAATGTTGCTTAGGTGTGAATTTGTCTGTGATCTTTCTAATGGCTGATACATTATATTTGTTCATGTCTAGTAACTTTAACGAAATGACAGATGGCAACATTATTGTTTATTTAAGTTTAAAATATTAAGTATTATTATTATTTTAAAAGAGATAACTACAACCTTATGGGAAAATAGGTTTCTCTAGTTTAATCAACTGAAGTTGCAGCTCGAGATTGATTAATGATAGAAATTATGTGCTTAAGTGGCAGCTGGAGAGAGGGGGCAGGGGCAAAATGGGTAAAGTGCCAGGTCTGGAGTCAGGAAGGCATGAATTCAATTCCAGCCTAAGACACTTCCTAGCTGGGTGAACCTGGGTAAAGCATTTAACCTGCGGTTTGCCTCAGTTTCCTCATCGGTAAAATAGAGATGACAATAATAGCACCTATTTCCTAAAGTTATTGTGAAAAGCAAATAAGGTAATCATAAAGTGCTTAGCACATTGCCTGGCATATAGGAAGTGCTACCTAAATGTTAGCTATGATTGCTATTACTATATTTGGATTTTAATAGTTTGTGGAGAAACATCAAAATATAGAGTAAATCCTCAACATTTGCGTGTTCAACTTTTGACTTCAAGCATTCTTATGATCAGTAACCTCATTTTCCCTTTTGCATTGGCAAGCGTGCATATTAGATACTATGCACAGTAGAGAAAAAGAGAGGCATGATGCCTGCAAGTCCTTGGGTCCCATTTCAGAGACTTGAATACTTCTAGAGTGGGCATTTATTTTCTCACAGTCTCATTAAACTGGAGTGTAAAGGAAATCCTGGGCTGTAGTTGTTTCTCCTACCTTTGATGCTTATAGGGTCTATTCCCCTTTTAGAAAAGAGTATCCCTTCATAATCCCAGCCTTAGTCCAGAGACAAGAAGATCAGCTTAAGGACAGGGTTGGATTTTGCATTTGGGTTTGGGATATGGATACAGGCAGAGATTCCTCCTCTCTACCATGTCTTTCCTCAAAAGCACAGGGAGTCATGTGAAGACAAGACATTTTGTTCCTTAAATTTTCCATTTCAAAGACTAGGAGGAGGATAAGAAGTAGAAAAGAATCCTTCTAGTCAACCTTGTGAAGTCATTCTTGTGGGAAAAAAATCTCTGGGTTAGTTAACCCTTATCTTTCCTTCCCCAGCTCCTCATTCTGGTCCCCTGTGAGAGATAAGGATACCATGATAAAAGCTAGCATTTATACATTGCTTTTGCTGTTCAATCATTTCAGTTGTACCTGACTCTTCATTACTCCATTTGGGGTTTTCTTGGCAAAGATACTGGAGTGGTTTGCCATTTCCTTCTCCAGCTCAGTTTACAAATGAGGAAACTGAGGCAGACAGGGGTAAGTGACTTGCCCAAGGTCACACAGCTAGGCTCAGCACTCTAGCCTTCATTTCACCTTATTGTCCATGAGTTGCTTTAAGGTTTGGAAGTCACTTTATATATGTTATCTCATTTGATTCGACAACTCTGTGAAACAAGTGCTATTATTATACCCATTTTTACAGAAAAGGAAACTGAGATTGAGTGAGGTTAAGTATCTTGCCCAAGGTCACATAACTAGTGCGTTATCTGAGGTGGGATTCATACACAAGTATTTCTGACTCCAAGTTCAACACTACATCCACTGCACCACCTAGTGGCCTATGATGAGAAATGGGACCAACATTTTGGAATTTCACACACATATGCTCTCGTGGTCCATTTCCAAAATACAATTCTCCAATTAGTGACTTCCTTCTTGAACTGTCCCACCCCATGTCCTTAAGTTTAGAATCCATTCCCTGTTTTTTTTCATTCTTCTAAACCAGTGAAAATAATCTCAAAACCATATGAGGGACACAGAACATATCAATGCCCCTCTCTCAGTTTTGGATGAATTAACAAAAATATAAAAGGGAAAATAAAAACCAAACAAATTGCTGGGAAAACAAGAAATAAGATTTATGGTATCTTCTAAATGGAACTGCAAAATAACTTAGACATTTCTCAGTACTGCATGGAACTTTTACAAAAATGGACCATGTATTAGGGCACAGAAATATGACCAACAAATTCTAAAAGGCAAAAATAGTTTTTGTCGTTTTGTCACACTCATTTATCCATGTGGCTAGATCAGTGGTTACTCCACTTCCTTTGCCTTAGGGGGGAGCTGGGTGTGAACTAACCCCCCTTTCTAAGATCATTCGTTTACTATTGGATAAGTTATGGTATTTTTTTTACTGACAGTTCTACTTCTTATAAATATCTGTGGTTTACCTAAATATACATTTCCTGATGTCCCTTTGTTCAGAGTCTAAATGTGTGGTGGGCAGCCCTGGGAGTTTTAGTCACCCAGAAAGACACGGACTGGGGAGTTCTTTCTTTGTCATTCTAGACCAAAATCCCCAATTTTTATTCCTTTGTTAGAGCCATTTATCAGATCAGAACTACTCACTTCCTGAAACACTAAATGAGGGCATGATGGCAGGCTCTTCAGATTTGGGAAGGAAAGGAGAGGCAGGATTTCACTTTCACTTCCCATTCTCTCTCTCTCTCAAACTTTGTGGTACAGTGACCCAAATGTTACACAACATACAATGAAACAAACATTTCTATAACAATCCATTTTTTTCCGCAGTCATGGAGGAACCACTATATTTGAACAGTATCAGATATTCTATACAAAGAAGATGTGACACTTAGGGAAAGGTGAGGAACAGTGGTTGGGTCAGAATGAGTACAGGGGAAGGAAATCTGCTTTGGAAAAGACAATCTTGAAAGCTTTGAGAGATTATCTTAAAGAGAGAATAAGCTATAAAAATAAGAAATGAATGCTAAGTTTGAGAAACACATTGTAAGCCTTGCTAGCATAATATATATTTGTGTAATTGAATCATATGAGAAACACAAACTGTTCAGACTCATGTTGGACTTCTCTCTCCTGAAAGCAGTCCCTGCAAGATGCTATCCTTGCCTTACAGAAACTTTTGTATTTAAAAGATTGTATAAGTGACAAAGGGGACTGCTGGGGGGGTGGTTGTTGTCCTTCATTCTTGAAGAGGACCTAAATGACATCACTATGTTGGAGTGAAGGTGCAGTGTGTCCAACTGTGATTGATCAGACCAATCCAAGTTTGGAACACTCTACCACAGGTTAGGCACAAACTGGTTCTAACCAATAAGAAAAAAATGGATTGCTGATATAAACTTAATGGAAAGAAGTGATCAACGCACCATAGAATTTATGACAGAAGAGCTAAAAAGATGTATGGATTGTGTGGACTGTGGAGCCAATTTAGTAAGCACAGGTTTCAGAGTTCAGAGAACGGGCACGTGAGGTTTCATGACCTAAAATTCAGTAGGGATAGAAGATGAAAGGAGGGTGGGATGCATTTATTAAAATGGAAAGTAGAAACTACTTAAAGAGACTAGTATAAATTGGGTACTCACTAACAAAAGGATTTTTAAAGAACATATACAGAAGATGGAAATAAGGGCAGGTAAATGTAGATGAATACAAGTACACCACAGTCCTGTAAGAATAGTACGAGGAGAAGCCCTTATCTAGCCCTTATTTCTCAACTGAGAGGCTGAATAGCATGTATGCAACTAGGCGGCGCAGTGGATAGAGTACTACACCTGGAGTCAGGAAGACCTGAGTTCAAATCCAGTTTCAGACGTTGACTAGCTCTGTGACCCTGGGCAAGTCACGTCACCTCCATTTGCCTCAGTTTTCCCATCTGAAAATAAGGATTACAATAACACTTATCTCCCAGGATTGTTGTGAAAATCAAATGAGATAATACTTGTCAAGTGCTTAGCACAGCCCCTTACCCATAATAAATGCTATATGAATGTTGGTTCTTATTCCTTGATAGAATTCAGGAGCCAGAGTCTGGAAAACCTGAATGCAAAGCCATCTGCTGACAATAAACTATCTGTCCTACTAGGCAAGTCACTTATCTTCTCTGAGACTCAGTATCCTCCTTTGTAAAATGAATGACTTTCAAAATCTCTTCCAGCTTTAAATCTATGAGCACACCATTTTGTCTAAAGGGATATTATGAAAAAAAGATTTTGCAAAAATACAGAAATACTGTGCTGTGCTATAATGTGTGTGTTTGTATTATCTTTATTGTAAAACATATAGCTATTGTTATGATGTGTATTGTACCCCTTTGTTGTGCCAGGTGAGTAAAATGTTACAAAATGATGTGCCTCTTCTTGATGAATCTATGTCTGCTTGTATTAATCCCTGCTTCTGTTTCTAAATGGTAACAAACCATCCCTTTAAGAATCCCTGGTAGAATTTTGTCAGGAATCAAAATCATGCTCTCTGGCAAAATGGGATTGTTTCATTTTTGTCTTTTTTTTATATCCAGTAGCTGGCACACAGGAGGCTCTTAATAAATGATGAATCAAATTAATTCTACCCGGCAATTGGAAGAATGGACCTTCTTCCTCTCTTTGAAAATAAAGCCTGGCATTTATATCACACTTTAAGGTTTGCAAGACCTTTTAGAGACAATCTCATTTCAGTCTCACAGCAACATTGTATTGTAAGTACTAGAGGTATTTTTGTTCCCTTTTTACAGAATGGGAAATTGAAGTTTAGCATGGTTGAGTGACTATCCCTTGGTTATGTGGCTAGCCACTGTCAGAGGCAGTATTTGAATCCAGTCCAGCACTCTTTTGACTAGGGGACATTGCCTTCCCCAAAGAAGACCTTTGCTTGTCTTTCAGCTCTTTTCTCATTTCCCATAATTTTTCAAGAATTGTTGAAGAATATATACAAAGCACTATGCTGGGCACTGGAGAAAGAGACAAAAACAATTCTTACTCTCAGGAAGTTTATGCTCTATCAGAGGAAGCAGTACAGTCCCCCCCCCCCTCCAAAAAATACACAAAATATTAAGTACAGATACAAAATACGATGCAATTTTTGAAATGCAACCAAAAGACCAAACAAAGTTCTAGAATTTCACACACATGCAAACTCATCCACTTCAGGGTGTTGAGAGCACAGGATTTATCATGTGACCATCGAAGGTCTTTCTAACACTTGGATTTTCTATATCAGATTACAAACTTCCTAGAAGACTGTTGGATCAGAATCTCCTTTCCCATTATGATCTCCATTTTTTTGTTTTGCTTCTTCTGTCCCCACAAATATACCTGTCCTCTTCCACAAGATAAAGGCTACAGAACAACTCAACACCACAAGAATAATTAACATGATGCCTGGGGCCATGACCCAAGAAGTCTTCTTAGGGGGTTTCTCGGGAACCATAGGAAGAGATGAGGAGCAAGTAAACTGCAGATGGTGATTTACTCAGATATCAATGGGGGGGGGGGGTGTTGTACACTGGGTAGCCTGCCCTGGGGGCTCATTTCTGGGGGGAGAGGCAGTTGGAGAAAGTCAGCATTGCTCTCTGACCCAGCCTCCTGGGTTTGGACCTAGATAGCTTGGGTGAGACACTCTCCAGGGTACACAGCTGATATCTTCAGCTCACTGGGCTCTACTACACAGGTCTAAATCTTCCCAGTGTCCCCTGGTAGAAGTTTTAAGATGATGTGGAGGCATAGGTATCATCATCATTGGGCAAAGTGCCACTGGAACTCTCCTGCCTCCACCATTTTGTTTTCTTTGCCCTGTCTCTAAAGGAAGAGTTGTGTCTTTATGAACTTTGAAGGTAAACTCTATGTGGGGGGAGAAGTCTCTGATTTTTGAAGCAATGGGATTAATCTGTACCAGTAATATTTTCCAATTTTCCTTGGATTATGGAAGAGGAGATACATTTAGTTGAGTGCAGAAAAGAGAGGGTATGCACACATATGTGCACATTCACACATGCACATGCATACTCACACATATAGATAGATAGATAGATAGATAGATAGATAGATAGATAGATAGATAGATAGATAGATAGATGGATGGAGGAATAGATAGATAGATAGATAGATAGATAGATAGATAGATAGATAGATAGATAGATAGATAGATAGATAGATAGATAAATTAGATAAACAGACAGGCAGGCAGGCAGGGAGGGGGGCAGTGAAATGAGATAGATAGATTCAAATATTATATTCAATGTATATTCAAATATACACATGTACACTCATACACACACACACAACTCCAGTGTTTTAGTAAGAACATGAAATATTGTTTCTTTCTGATCCCCAAAATGTACCAGACTAGGGAGAATCATGGCCAAACTGGCATGGGGAATTGTGACAGAATAATATAATTCAGATTTCCAGGAAGATGGTTGAATGAGGGGCCAGATCCCTTGATCGATGAGTTAACAAGCAATTGCTGAAGCACTGTAAAATAGGAATACAAATATAAAATTATTGTTCCTGATTGAAAAGTCCTTGACCTGAATTGCCAATTCTTTAGGGGCCCCAGTCATGTTCACTTCATTCCTTGCTCCATTTACTCTCCAGACTGCTCTACCTCCTCAACAGAAGCCTTGGACCCCTTGGAATGGTCCCTCTGATTGATGAGTCCCTGTCCAGGATCACCATTCCATGAAGTTCCACTCATGTTCTCTTCACTCTCAGTACAATCCGCTCTCTGGAGTGCTGAACCTCCTCAGCAGTAGCTTTGCCCCTGTGGGAATAATTATCATCTCCTGCATCCCTCTCCCTTCCTCAGTTTCCAGCTCAGTCTTTATGGTTTTGTCTTCTCCTGTTAGAATGCAAGCTCCCTATGGGTAGAGACCATCTTGTTTCCCTGTATTTATATCTCCAGCATATAGCATGATTACTACCACATATGAAGACTTAATACATGCTTTAGCTAACTAGCTAGCTATTCCTTCTATGGTCTCCAATAAAGAGTGGTAAATAAAGCATGTTTGTAGGTGAGCAAATACAATGTAACAGGGTTAATAAATTCAGCAACACATACACACACACACATACACACACATTGCAAGGCATTGGGCACTCTCAGTAAGCCAGATGTTTCTTGGCTCCATGCTAAATGATTTGACAGAAGCTAGGGAAGAAAGCTGTTCTCAAAGAGGATTAACCACTGAACCTAGAAGAGACTTCTTGTTTTCTTGTATTTTATTTCTCTATCAGCTCAACAGACTTTAAAGGGAATGCCAGATTCCATCTTGCCTTCTTATTCCTTACTTGTAAACATAGTATTGGGACCAAGAACAGCTGCCTCAAGGTCTATCTATGTCTTTCTGACGAGCTGGAGCATGGCTTGGCTTCATCCTCCCAAGAGTGACTGTCTTCTCAAAGAAGAGATAGCTGTGAATTTCTCCAGCTCCCAGTAAGCTTCTATTGAGGAATCTAGGAATTCACAAACTCTTCAGGTGGCCACTTGACAAAAGGTCATTTCTCATGATGTCCAACATGCTACTGGGGAAGTGCAGAGGACAACTACAAGCAGCTCCATTACTAATGAAGCAGCTTGACCAAAACCAAAAGGAGGCTCAGCTGGGGATGTGTCTGGTAACAAAAGGAAAGTCGGATGCTGTAAAGATCAATATTGCATAGGAACTCGGAATGCAAGATCTATGAAGGTGAGCTGGATGTGGTCAAACAGGAGGTGGAAAGATTAAGCATTGACATCTTGGGTGTCAGTGAACTGAACTGGAAGACAATGGGTGAATTTAATTTAGGTGGTCATTACATGTACCACTATGCGCAAGAATCCCTTAGAGGGAACAGAGTAGCCTTCACAGTCAATACAAAGATGAGAAAAGCAGTACTGTAGTTTTGTTATTGTTTGGTCATTTTCAGTCCTGTCCAACTCTTTGTGGACAAACTCCTTTGGGGGTTTCCTTGGCAAAGATCCTGGAGTGCTTTGCCATTTCCTTCTTCAGCTCTAATCTCAAAAATGACAAAATGTTATCTGTTTGAATCCAAGGCAAACTGTGAAAAGGGGATAAGCCACCCCTACAAACTGCCAATTGACTGCCACACGAAGGGCAAGCATGCCAGCCTCATTCAAGCAGCAAGTCCCTCTAAGACAGGGACAGGAGTCAGAACATGCCAGGCATGTCATACTACTCCCATCACCACCAACTCGATCACCATTTCCTCTCATACTTGGTGGAGAAAGCCCAGGACCTTGAGCCAAAGGAGCTTGGGATTAGCAATGCCAACCCACTCCAGGCCACCAGACCTGCTTCTAGTTCGTGCCCCACACCCATCACTGAAGTAAGAAATCATTGTGGAAGAGAAGCCCGCCTTCCTTATCACTACTGGTAATAACTAACCAACTGCCACCAACCAGCAAATAAGCACAAGAGTGTTGGGAGTAGAATTGTCACCCACCCACCCCCACACCACAGGTTCCTGCTTCCAGTCAATTGCTCACAGTCATCATCTGGGAAGGTAGCTGTAATGGAGAAGGGGCCAGACATCCCCAATTGCCTGCCACACCCAAGGCTGGCAGGCCAGTCTAATTGAAGCAGCAGTGGGAGAGACAGGAAGATACATGGGCCAGGAAAATCAAATCATTTTGGCCACCATCTCCCTTCAGAACCTGGGGGAAACAGCCCAAGACTTTAAACCCCAAAGCCTTGGAAGTGGTAGTTATTCCAGCTCAGTACCTAGTACTGTTGTGGGAAGCCAGAGGGCAAAGCGTTGAAGATTAAGTGAGAGGAGAGAAAATGGAGACAATGAGTATAGGTTGCTTTTCCAAGACCTTAAAAAAAGAGAATTATTAGACAATACCTTAAGGGGATGGTAGGGTCTAGTGAATGTTTTTAAGGATGGGGGGGACATGGTTTTGTTTGAAGGATGTAGGAAAGGAACCAGGAAATAGGGAATGGTTGAACACAAAAAGATGGGGGTGGAAGAATGATGGTAGAGTAGAATGTACAATGTGGGGGTGAGGTAAGATGGGATCAAGGGCTCTGGATGAAGAGAAGACTGGAGGAAAGGAGAGATTGGGAAATCATCTCAATTTCTCTCCTCAATGGAGATGGGAAGAGGAAGGGAAGTTGCGGAGAGGGAAGAGAGGGGCACTGAGGAGAGAAGCGAAGCATTGGAACAATTTCTTTGGTGAGTGAGGTACAGAATCAACTAAGGAGGAATAAAAATATTGCTTTGGGGCTGGAAGGGCAATTCAATATCAGAAAGTTAGCACGGTTGTGAGACTTCTCCCAGCCCTGCTCAGCAGCTTGGGAGTAAGAGCAGAGGAGCCAGGTGGGTGGTATAATGCATGGCATAAGTCTACTTAAGGATAACCATCTATGGGGGCAAGAGGGCAATGGAGTCATACGTATCAGAGACAGAGCAGTTGAACGGCAGCATGTAGAGTTAAAATTGGGAACGAAGCTAGAACAGGGGTAATGGCCTGGAAAAGCACTGATGAATACAGGAATTATCAGGAGCAATGAAGGAGGAAAATGTATTTGGGAGAGTTGAGGCACAAGTAGAAATGGAATGATGGGAGGCAGAGTCAGACAGCGGAATTCCACATTGTTTTCAGGATGTGGACTGCTTTTGGACAATGGTGACACACAAAGTGTGATTATCCTTGTGTGTAGCTGAGGTAGAATAAAAGTCATGGGATTTAAGGAGACTAGGGAAATGGGAGTTTAAGTCAAATTTAAGTTTAAGTTTAAGTTGCTCAGTCATTTTCAGCCATTTCTAAGTCACTGTGACCTCATTTGGGATTTCCTTGGTAAAGATAACAGGGCGATTTGTCATTCTCTTCTCCAGTTCATTTTGCAGGTAAGGAAACTGAGGCAAACTAGATTAAGTGACTTGCCCAGAGTCATACAGCTAGTAAATGTCTAAGGCCAGATTTGAACTAATGAAGGTGACTCTTCTTGACTCCTGGTGCTCTATCCACTGCACTACCACTACTGCTTGAGGGAGCATCAAAATGCTTTTTGGGGGGCCCTAGAAGGCATTGAAGTCCTTGTGAATTGAGGGAGATTGTGTTGGGGACCAGTACAAAATCACAGTTTCAGACTCTGGGCTCATACAGGTAAGATCATATATCTCATCAGAAAGTTATTTCCCCAGAGCAGATTGTCCCTCCAGTCAGGAGAGAATCCTCCAGATTCTCTAAGAGGAGAGGCTATGCTTCTTCCATTAGACCAGGAGCTCACCAAAGCTAGAACTCTGTCTGCTTCATCAATCATTGCCCACTGTCTAAATCCAGCTTAATTCAGATAATTTGAAGAATGCCAACCACGTCTGTGGCATTGTGGGTCTTCCTGACAAAGTCTGATGATGACCATGCTGTGGAGTTTCCAGGTGGTACCATGGATTAAATTTCATTTCTGTTTTTATGCCTGCCAGGCAGGGTCAGTTTCTGCCTGGAGACAGATGCTGTCCAGGACATATGAGAGAAAAAGACCTGGCAGAGCCAACCCTGACAGGGGTGGGGATGAGGCACAGGGAGACATTTCTCATTTAGGTACCTTAGACAATACGAGGCTTGAGGACAAGAGCTTCTGCCCAAATGAGATGCTGCTGAGGAAGCCAAGCAGCTGCAGGATGAAGAGTCAGAAGCCAAGGAGAAAGTCATTGTCATCCTGGCTGTACATTATGGGAGTATTTGCTATAAGGGAAACTGAGGCAGGTGAGTTGGGTATCTGATTAGAAGGCTAGATCTGAGGTTATTGGGGAAATGAGAGAAAAGAATATTTGCCCATTAGTTTCTGAGGTATGAAAATGACTGGCAAGGGTGCATCTTGAACCTTGGTACAAGAGTAAAAAGCAAGTGTGTCTTAGTAAACAGCAGCAGCTCCTGACTTGCCTTGTTTGCAGGGTCAGCATTGACTTGTTCTTCCTGTACCTAGGCTCTTCTGTGTAGGGTACAGAGTCTAGCAAGCATCAAACACGTTGAGGCTTGGGGCAATGCTGACTAGAGCTTGCTCAGACCTGGAGACCAGGGATGTCAGTGTCTCTAGGAGAGAAAACCCCAAGGAAGAAGGGGGCCACATTTCACAGCTATCCTATACTCTCTTCCTACTACTTCTGCTCCTCTCTGTCAGCAGCAGCTCTACTGATGGACCCTGGGACTTGGAGGTGGAGCATTCCTCCTGCTCCACCACACTGCATGGAGCCCATTCCAATATGGCTAATCAATTTTCCTCTGTCATCATAGAATTAAAGAATGAAAAAGCCTGAACTGGAATGGATCTTAATCAAATAATCAAAAAGCATTGATGAAGGATCTACTATATGACAGGCACTGTACTGAAGACTGAGGATACAAAAACAAAAGCTGTGTTTTTGTCCCCACATGACCTCAGAAAGCTTATGATCTAATTGGGAGAGATAATATATCACAGAAAGACATTCACAAAACAGATACCAGAAAGTTTGAGGGGAGAGGGAGATGCCTTAGCAGCTGGGAGGGCTAAGAAAGACTTCATGTAGAAGGTGACACTAGCTGAGCCTTAAAGTAAATTAGGAATGATGATGATGACGGTGGTGGTCTTGCTGCTGGTGCTGGTGCTGGTGCTGGTGATGATGATGATAATGATGATGATGATGATTTACATATGATTTGCATATGTTATTTCATTTGACCCCCAATAGCGCTATTAGGTTTTACTAAAGCTGAAAGGCTTTGCGGAGAAGCAAGTAAGTTAGTGTAACAATTCTCAAAATATGGTCCAGGGACCCCTGGGAGTCCCTGAGCTACTTTCAGGGGCTTCTTAAGGTCAAAACTCTTTTAATAATAACATTAAGATGTTTTCATTTCTAATATCTTACATGGTCAATTCTAATATGGCAAATATTTTTATGCCTAATATGGTAAATATCAATAGACATAGCCCATGTAAACCAAAACTCTTTGAAGGGTCTGTAATAATTTTTGAAAATATAAAGCATATAGCAGTTCTTTTGTGATAACCAAGAACTGGAAATTGAGGGGATGCCCGTCAATTGGGGAATAGCTGAACAAGCTGTGGTATATGAATGTAATCAAATACTATTGTGCTATAATAAATGGCAAACAAGCGGAAAGAAAAACCTGAAAAGATTTATATGAACTGATGCTGAGTGAAATGAGCAGAACCAGGAGAACATTATACACAGTTAACAGCCACAGCGTGTAATGACTGACCTTGATAGACTTAGCCCTTGACAGCAATGGAAGGACCCAAAACTTCTCCAAAGGACTCATGATGCAAAATGCCATCCACATTCAGAGAAAGAACCATAGAATTGCAATGCAGAATGAGGCAGATTGTTTTCTCTTTTGTTATGTTTTAGTTTGGTTTGGTTTTTCTCATGGTTTCTCTCATTTGTTTCAATTCTTCTATGCAACCTGACTAATGTGAAAATGTGTTTAATAAGAATGTATGTGTAGAACCCATATAAGATTGCGTGCCATCTTAGCGAGGGATGGGGGAGAAAATTTAAAACATATGAAAGTGATTGTTGAAAACTGAGAACAAATAAATAAATAATTTTGGGGGCGGGCAGAAGTGTAAAGGAATTCTGAGACTGGGAAGTTTGAGGACTACGTCCATAGAATGTAAGTTTCTTGTCTGAAATGCCCTGCTGTTTAATTACTGGGTGGCTTGACTGTCTCAGCTCCCAGGGTGACTCCTGCTTGCCTCTTTCCCTAAGTCTCCGTGTCAAATCATGAAACCACAGAAAAGTTCCCCGTCCTTCCTCACTGAAATAAGCTGGATATTTGTGTCATAATTTCATTCTTGAGGGTGTCCCATCCCTCTTGAGAAAACTTCCCCTATGAACTATTGAATCATGGAATTTTCTTTCCCTATATTCAGCTGATTTTCTGTAAATTCTCCCCAAGTCTTGGGTACATGTCAAATCAAGCCCATATTTCCCCTTTTAATCTACTCCCAGCTCAAAGGTAACCACCTCCTCCTTTCCAGGTTCCTATCATTTCTAGCTAAGCAACCAGTTCTTATTTACTGCTCAGACTCAGGTTCAGAATAGAAGCGCACACTACCTGTTCTTCCTCCTACAGAAAGTTGAAATTATCAGAAATACCTATCTAATATGTTTCAACTTTTCTGGCTTTAGCAAAGAAGTAGGGAGAGACAGAGACGAACAGAAACAGAGAGGCAAAGACAGACAGAGACAAAGACGGAGACAGAGAGATAGAAACATGGACTGAGAAGTTTCTCATCATGCTAACTTTAATTTGCTTCCAGAATTTATCGTTTAGTTCAATATTCTGGCCCACTGATGATCCTGGTAGTAATAGGGAGCCATTAGAATTTATGGAGTAGGGAAATGACATGTTTATGCACCTTCTGTAAATAAGTCACTTTGCATACAGCTGTATAGAAGATAAAATGAAGCAGGGAGAAAACTGAGGCAGGGAAACCAGTTAGGAAACTAGTGTGATTGTGCCACACATTCCACACAATACAGTTCCCTTGGTCCCCAAGATCTCATTTCCTAAGAAAAATAATCCCAGCAGGAAAAAATGCCAGCCCTGGGCACTTCACCCCAATCAGGCTGCCTTCCTGCACACAATGACTCCATCCTTTTCTGTACTTGAACTATGTAAGCTTCTGTGTCTGCAGAATGGTAAGGGACCAATCCTTTCTACAACGGCTATGGCTCTGTCATCTTCCCTGCCTAAATAAACCAGCTGAACCGCTTTATTGACACAGCCAGTGTGTGAGCCCTGGCTACACCCATCCCTGGCACAGACAGAAAAACAGTTGTACTCTCTGGGGCAACAGTCATTGACACTAGCTCCTTTCGTTGCTTCCGCCATGATCCTAACACCATTAATCTCCACAGAGTCATCTCTAATACTCATTTTTAAATTCTTCAGTACCAAAATGCAAGGTTCTGGTAGACAGAGTGGTTTCATCACAAAGGAACACCCTCTGACTCAACTGATGGGCAAGTGGAACTTACTGAGTCGTGCTGTGTGGCAGTTATGTGGGAGGTATGAATTGGAAGGAATGATAGGTACCATGCCCCCTTCTGGAAAGTCCCTTGGAAAGTCACGCATCCTGCCCAACCTCAGTTAGCCTCCCAACAGAGGGAGACATGGCAGGCGCCATGACATCTGACTCCCATTCTCTCTTCTTTCCTTTCTATCATTTAGCCCATCACAGCCATGAGACCTTTTTTACTGCAGTGGGCACATCAAAGACTCTCTTGAGCTTCACCATGGTCAGCTTCTTGGATGATGTAGAGATCGCCTTCTATGACAAGAAAACCCAGCAGCTTGAGATCAAGGAGGCCTGGGTCTCCCATGCCCTGGGGGTGGACTTCATATAAGATTGGCAGTACAAGTTGATGAGCGATGAGATTGATTATTTTGGGCTCTCCAGAATTGGGTACAGAATGATGCAAAAGTAAGTCTTACCCACTCCCCACTACTCTCATAACTCTTTTCCAAACTGCCCTCTTACCTCTGGGGCTTTAGGGACCCAAATCCATGAAATCACACCATTAAGGCAAGTGTCCAGGGGCTCAGTGCTTGCTATGCCCTATGCACGGAAAGTATTATGAAGGCTTCTGTTCTAAGCCTTAATCCTCATTTTAAAAAAAACACCTCAGTTTCCCAGGTTGCCAGTTCTACCTCTTAGAACAAGTCCAGGGTTCTTTGCCTTTGGTACCTGGGCTTCCACTACTTTTCAGATTAAACTCCCTGAACCCCAGCTCAAATCAATATCTGTTGTCCCTAAGCTCAGAAGCCCAAATAGCATTCTCCCTTCTCCTGATATGGCTACTGAATCTTGATCCCTGATTTTCCTTTTTATCCCATGTGGCTATATATTCCATGTAATGAGGTCATTTTTCCTCTATTATATTTAAAAGAGAAAAGAAAGAATACACATTCAAAAATAATTAGCCTCTGATTGAATATTCCCTATCTCCTTAGCTATCCCCCCAGACTGTAGTTCTCCATATGATCTTTGATTTTCCCTCTGCTGAATGATTTAGCAACCCCATGGGCCCCAGAATGGAATTTGCTGTGTAATGGCTAGTTTCAAGAGGTTTGTCCATCTAATCACTTACTGAATGAGATCTCTCCTCTCTAAACAAGGAACACACGGGAATAAATATAGGATAGGTGGGCAGTCAGTCAATATGCATTTAGTAAGAGTCTACTATGTGACAAGCACTGTGCTAAATGCTGGGGATGCAAAGAGGCAAAAAACAAAATTTCTTGTCTTCAAGGACCACCTTACGTTGCAATAGGGCAGACAATGTACAAACAACTAGGTACCTACAAGATGTGTGGAGAGAAAACAGTAGGTAATCTGAGAGGAAAGTTTCAGGGGAGGAGAAGGTGGAAATGGGAAGGTGCTGGGAAAGGCTGGAATGTGAGCTACATCTCAAAGGAAGCCAAGAAAACTGAGAGACAGAGGTGAGGAAAGAAAGCATCCAAGGCAAGGGGGTAACTTGCAAGTAGGCCAGTGTTGCCGATAACAAGATACATGGATGCGATTAATAATGTGTAAGAAACCTAGGAAAGGAGGAAGGAGTGAGGTTATAAAGGTCAAACAGGATTTTGTGTTTTATCCTGGAGGTAACAGGGAGCCACGGCAGTTTGTTGAGTAAGATCAGATCTAAAGTTTAGGAATATCATTTTGGCATCTGAATGAAGTAAGGCCTGGAGTGGGAAGAGACTTGAGGCAAGGAGATGAATCAGATAGCTTTTGCTGTAGTCCAGGCAGGAGGGGATGAGGGCTTTCATTGGGCAGCTATGGGAGCGGAGAGAAGGGGATTTATACGAGAGACCTTCTGGCTAAAGATCAGACAACAGATTAGAGGATAGGATGGGTGTGGGTAAGGAAGTGAGGATAATCCCTAAGATGTGAGTCTGGGCAAATGGGAGAATGGTGGGGCCTTGGACAAGAATAGGGCAGCAAGGAAGAAGGAAGAGTTTGGAGAGAAAGACAATGAGTTCTGTCTAGGATATTTTGAGTTTGAAATGTCTATGAGACATCCAGTGCAAGATGTCTAATAGGCAGCTAGAGATGTGAGAATGAGGTCATAATTCAGACTAGGGCTGGATATACAGATCTGGAACTCATTTACCTACAGATGATAATGGAACCTATGGGAGTTGGTGAAATCACCATATTAAATATATGGAAGGAGAAGAGAGGAGGGCCAGAGGTAGTAGGTAAGACTTGGAGGATGATAAGGCAAAAGAGACTCAGACAGGTAGGAGGAAAGCAAGAGGAAGGAGTGTCACCAACACCTAGAAAGGAAGCAGTTTGCAGGAGGAGAGAGTGATCTGAGAATGTTCAAAGCCACAGAGAGGTCAAGAAGGACGTGCATTGAGAAAGACTACTAGATTTGGCCTGTAAGATTGGAGAGAACCCTTTCAGGTGAATGATAAAAGCCAAAGGACAGAGGTTTAGAAAAGAGTGAGACAAGCCAAAGTATATACCCCAATTGTGGGTGGTTTTGTCAAGTTTATGAATGAAAGGAAGCAGAGATAAGACAATAGCTAGCAGTGATTGATTAGATCAGTAAAAATGTTTGTTTTAAGTGTGAGGATGCCAGACGTGTGTAGAGAAGTAGATAAAAAGAGATTGACAATTAGGGAAAGAATAGGAATAATAGAGGGGAAGATGCTGGAGAAGACAGATGATAATGTTCCCATCACCTCAAAAATCAGAAACCTTCAACTTGATGCAGGTCCCTTCCAATCTTTACAAAGGCAATCTCTTTCCTTAGGAGATCCACAAGACAGGGACCATCCTCCAGATTCCCTTTCACCCAATCCAATCTCATCAACGTATATTAAGCACCTATATGTGCCAGCCAATGGAGATGGGAAGACGAAAAGTCCCCACCCACTAGGCATTTTCATTCCACATTCACACTGACTTTGTCCTCAAAGGAACTCTTTGCTCTCACAGAGAACCACACGGTCCAGATCTGGCATAACTGTCACCTGGACAGAGACATCCATGTGAGCAGCCGCATCTGGTGCGCTGTGGATGGCGAGGACTTCTGCCAGATGGATGAGTGGATAAGCCTCTGGGTGGCCAAGAAGCCTGAGGCTGAACCTGCCACACTCCTCTCAGAGAAGATCTACTGCTCCAAGAAGGTGAAACATTACCTGGAAGACTATTGTGTCCAACCAATGAGAAAAGTCCTACAGTATTCAAACATCCGGGATAGTGGTGAGGCCCCTCTCCTCCCAGGAGATCTGGACCAGTGGCACTTGTATAGAAGATGAATCCCTAAAGCAGGAGCCTAGAGCTCTAGCTCAGAATGCCAGGGAACCTCAAATTCACAAGGCAAAAATCAGCACCATAGAAATGGGGAGGTTGTATTTCTTTGGTGGAGGGGGGAATCATGAGCTGTGAATACTAATCAGAGTGAAAAATACGGGGGAAGTATAGGACCAACTACAGCATCAATCCAAGGAAGGGGGAAAAAAAAGAAAATGAGCATTTATAGAGCACCTACTATCTGCCACAGACGGTGAGGCTGTGGTTTTTTTTACAAATGTTGTCTCCTTTGATCCTCACAGCAATCCCAGAAAGGGGCTGCTATTATTATCCTCATTTTACAGATGAGGAAGTTGAGGTAAATAGAGGTTGACTTGCCTAGGATTGCACAGCCAGTGAGTGTCAGAGGTCAGATTTGAACTGGGGTCTTCTTGACTCCAGGCACAAAAATCTATCCACTCAGCTGCCTCTGAGGATGAACTCTGTCTCTGTCCAGCAGTCTAGCTAAAGGCAGAGATGCCCATCACCAGAAAGAAAGCCGCTGACTGATTTCGTTTGTTTGTTTATTTTCAAATGAACCTCAGGAGATCCTGTTTACTGAGTTTTGTAGGTCTTAGGACGTTCACGGGTGTAGGAAGTACCCACAGTGATGAAGCCATGGGTCTTCTCAAGTATTATAACTTTAAATAGTCTGTTAAACTTATGTTAACTGGTTACAACAAATAGGAGCCTAATGGCTACTCTCAATTGATTTTGATATGTTCTGCACCATTATCATCAATATAATCCAGCAAGCAACAATTAAGCACCTACTAGGTACAAGGCACTGAACAAGAAAATGGAAATGTGAAAGCTAATTAAAAACAGTCCCTGTCCTAGGGACATTTCATTCTTAGAAAGGGAAAATTAACCACTATCTTTTCTTTGTTATGTCAGCAAATCAGTGAGCAAGGTACAAAGAGATGAAAAGTTTGGCACTCATGCTTTTACTGGGTCTCAGTTAATGTGGAAGGAACTAGGATAATAAGGAGGCCAGGGTGGGAAAAGAGGATTGAAATGAAGGAAGGAATACCACCATTCTGTACTGACCTCTGCCCACAGTGCCCCCAGAGGTGACCGTGAACCAGCATGATGCCCCAGATGGCAACATCATCCTCTCCTGCACAGCCACAGGCTTCTACCCCCGCTCTATCCTGCTGCACTGGGAGAAGGATGCGCAGCTGGTGGTGTGGGGGCAGGAGAGCTCCAGTGGCATCTT
The DNA here is from genome assembly GCF_028372415.1 of Notamacropus eugenii. Classification (NCBI taxonomy): domain Eukaryota; kingdom Metazoa; phylum Chordata; class Mammalia; order Diprotodontia; family Macropodidae; genus Notamacropus; species Notamacropus eugenii. Next base: position 736,120,025 of record NC_092872.1, on the reverse strand, counting down.
GCCTAACATTGATGCCACCTTCTACCTCCAAATCACCCTGAAGCTCCAGTCAAAGGACATGGAGACAGGGTACACCTGTGTGGTGGAGCACAGTGAGCTAGAGACTCCAGCTGTGTACTCTGGTGAGTGTCCCACCCAAACTGGCCTGGTCAGTCCCCAAGAGAGCATATCCTGGAGTTAGCCTCTCCAGCCCCTAGCCAGGGAGGGCCCACAGGGAAGGATTCCAGTTCTAAATCTATGATTCTATTACCTCTAATATTACTGACCATTGCTTTCAGTTAAGATTTCCACCCCCATTTGTCCGTGCCCTTCATTTTTACCAGTGCCTGTAAAACCCACTAAGGTAAGACCTTGGTACATGGTCTTGAGCATCCTGGCAATCATCACCATGTTGCTGAGCTGTGCTGTTGTTTTCATCACATTGAAGAAGAGGAAGACAGGTAAATATGTGGAGCAATGACATACGGAAAGTGCTTTACAAACCCCAAAGCGCTGTGTAAATGTGTGGGATGGTGATGGTAGTGGTGACAATGGTCATGGAAAGAATTAGTAAAATTATGATGGTGATAAACAAGATGGCGACATGGCAATGGTGGTGATAGTGATGGTGACAAGATTGATGGTGATGATGATACTCTCAATGATGGCAGGGATGACGTGATGATGATGCCAGTAGCCATGATGATAAGGCTTCTGCCAACATGAAAGGTGGTCATGAGGGAAACTCTTTACAAACTGAACCTCAGACCTGGAAACAACTTCAGTGATCACCTAATAAAATCTGTCCACTCACCATCCTGACCCTGATACCCTGGACACTAAGAACTAATCACAGTTCTGCATTGATGGCCTATGTGACTGGTTCTTTATTCAAGAGGACTTGAATTCAAATCCACCCTCAGACACTAACTATGCAACCCTGGACAAGGAAAAAAAACCCTCTCTTTGCCTCAGTTTCCTCATCCATAAAATTTGTAATAGTATTTACCTCCCAGGATTGTTGTGAGGATCAAATGACATAACACTAGTAAAGTATTTAATACAGTGCCTGACACATTGTAAACACTATGTGAATATTAGCTATTATCTTCATCCTCATCACCATTATCATGATTCATACCACACTTGTTAATACGGATGTCCTCCAAGGCTCAGTCCCAGGTCCTCTTCTCTTTTTTATAAATGCTACTTCACTTTGGGATCTCCTCAGCTCCCATGGATTTCATTGTTATCTCTATACAGGTGATTCCAGATCTATGTATCCAATACTAGTCTCTCTCCAGAATTGAAGGCCCACATCACCAACTCTCTTCTGTGCATCCCAAACTCAACATGGCCAAAACTCCTCGGAACTTGCTGTCATTGTCAAGGGCACTACGTTTCTCCCAGAAATGTAGAGTCACAACCTTGGGATTATACTGGACTCCTTACTCACATACCACATGTCCAATTCATGGCTAAATTCTGTTTTTCCTACCTTCACATCACCTTTGTATATGTGTGTGTGTGCATGTATTTGCATGTACATATATGTCTATTTGTGTATGTTCCCTTTCCTCTCTACTCACACTGTTGTTCAATGATTTCAGTTGTGTCTGACTCTTTGTGACCACATTTGGGCGCTATCTTGGCAGAAATACTAGAGTGATTTGCCATTTCCTTCTCCAGATTTGACAGATGAGGAAACTGAGGCAAACAGGGTGAAGTGATTTGCTCAGAGTCACACAGCTGGGAAGTGTCTGCAACCAGATTTGAACTCATGAAGATGAGTCTTCCTGACACCAGGCCCAGCATTCTATGTGGTCACTGTGCCACCTAGCTGCCCTGTAACCATGCACACCCTCTTCCTATTTAATAAACTCTATAACCTCCAAAGCCAAATATAAAATCCTGTTTGGAGTGGAAAACTCTTCACAACCTGGACCCCTTCTCCCTTCCCGGTCTTCTTATACTTTTTTTTCCTCCACATTGTTGACAGTCTGGCTACACTGGCATCCTGGCTCTCACTCCCACACCACACTCCATCTACCCTCTCTGCTTCTTGGCACTGGCCATCCTCCACAGCTCAAATGCTTTCCCTGCACCCCCACATCTCTTAGCTTCCCTCAAGACTCAGCTCCAACTCACCTCCTACTAGTGGCCTTTCTTCCAGCATCTCTGCCTCCATCTACTAGGGTCTTCTCCTCTGAGATTATATAATATCTACTCTCAATCCATCCTGGATGTACCTAGTTGTTTACATGCTTTCTCCCCATTGGGATTTGATCTCCTACGGACCACAGACTAACTTTGCCTTTCTTTGCAACCCCAGCACATGGCATGGTGCATAGCAAATAGTAAGCTATTAATAAATTCTTTTTGACTCACTGACAAGTACAATGGAACTACTTGGTTCCTCCTTTGGGACATTATGCCCTTTCATACAACCTAAGTTTTATATCACCATGTAGACTCACATAAGGATTGTTGCCCCTTATAAACCTTAGTTTTTTTCATACTGTCAATTAGTCATCACTCCCTGCTTTTTGAGTTCAGATACTCAACCAAGTCTGAATTCACCTGACTTTATTATCACCCAGTCCATGTCCGTCCATCTTGCCCACAAGAATAGTGTGAGAGGCTTTATAGAATTGTTTGTTAAAACCCCAATATATTATATCTATTATATTTTCCTGTTTTACCCAGCCTAGTTACCCTGTTTATAAAAGAAACCTAACTAGTCAGTCATGACCTAGTTTTGATGATCCTATGCTGGTTCTTAGTGATCACTACTTCCCTCCCAAAAAAAAATAAAAACATCCTTTAGCTTTCTGTAAGAATCAAGAACAAAGTTTCTGGACTATTGATTGAAGAATCCATATTCCCTTTTTTGAAAATTGAGATATCTTTCCATTCTTATAATATTTTCTAAGATTTTTCAAAGATCATTGACAAGGTCTCATTAGGCTCTTAGAAGCAGGGAAGGTCCCCAGAGGGCTACTACTCCTTCTTCTTGGGTTCTAGAGGCAACCCTAAGTAGTCTTCCAGCACTATAGCTCATAAGCCCCTACTAGTGTATTCCTCTATTGATTACGAATTCATAGCAATTAACCACCCAAATCTGATTAGCTTTTAGAAATAAGAATTTAATAAGCTGTTACAGTAAGAAGAGTTGGAACAAAAAAATCCCCCAAGAAAACAGTGCATACTTTCCTACAAGACAGAGCCTAAAGGGAAGTAGACCTAAAATTTGGAGAGCACACTTGGTAAAGGGGTAGCTCATAGCTACTGGTTTCTGGAAGTCCTTTCTCCCCTAAGTGAGGTCACCATGAAGTCCTCCTTAAGTATGGTGTGGCTTTCTACTGTGCTTCTTAGAGAGTCCTAAAGCCATATTTACTTTGTGTATCTACTTTGTGCTACCATCTGCCATTTCTGTTCTAGGGACACACTATGATACCCAGGGGATGTCCAAAAATCTACTCATCTTTCAGTTCACAAGGTCATTCTCTGGCCAAGAGGGTAAGGAGGCTCACTTCTTCACCATCACCCTAGCAAGCAATTCCCTCTAAGGGTTCTTGCTGGAATTATTTCCACCAGTAGGCTAGCCTGCCCTTTAAATCCCAGATTCTAAGGTGGCTTTTTATTTTATCCAGGCATGAATGAGTCTCTTCAGCCAATCCCAATCCATTTCCTGTGTAGAATCATTCCATTTCATCTAATGGCATTTTTCTCCTTCCAAATTGATTGAGGATTTTCTGCATGCCATTTTCTCTTAATAAAGGTATCAGGCATAGAGCATCTTGTTAGTAACTGTAGGTGGACTGAAGTGATTAGATGATTCAACTGATACTCTGCCCCCATCCTTACACTGGGTAGATCTGGTGACCTGAAACCATGGATGGCAGCTAAACACTCTCATTTCCTTCTTACTTATCTTACGTTTCAGCTCTCTGTTGGTCACGATTCAGACTCTCTGACGTCAAGTCTCACCCTCCAAGCTCTGTGTCTTTGATCTCTTTATGAAAGCTCTCTGTATTCTCTGTAGAGACCTACCTTCTTAGACTTTGATCCAAGAGCAAGTCTGATGGGTAGCTACTTCCCCCACACCTGAGAACAACTGAGACTTCTCCAAAGGAGCCACTGAGACTCAGGGCTTGTTTTTGGTTAGCATTAAGGCTGAAAGAACACATTGACCCCAACCTGGATAATGAAATTAGCACCACACTCTAAACTACCTGATCAAGTCAGCCTAACCATGTTTATATACTACATGCAAATATATGAATGAGCTATTGTTATTATATTACCATTATCAACACCAATATAATCATTATTCTTCCGCTAGAATCTACCTCCAGTGTCTCACCAGGTTCTGCAAATAAAATATCCTGGGGTCCCAAGGCTGCTCCAGGAGAGACCAAGCTCTGACACGTCCTATTTGTCAGGAATGCCTTCAAGGATTGTTTTGTGCATCTGCAAACTGAGTAGAGATGAGCTAAGTACAGACAACCACATCATCAGACATTTGGTGTTGGTTTCTATTGTCAACAGCAATTCACTAAAAGAGGCATAGTCTAACACCTAAACTACATGAGGATAAAGCCAGGACAGAAAATTATCCAACATTGTCACTAATAAACATTGATGCAAATTTTTTAAATAAAATTCTATGAAAAGGACTATAGCAATATAGTTAAAATTATTCACTATGACCAAGCTGGATTTATACAAGGAATAAAAAAGGTCTAATAAGAAAAACAATTATCATTAATATTGTAAAAGAAACACCTCCAAACTACACAATAGTATTATAGATGGAGAAAACCCTTACCAAGTGTATCTAAAGTTCCTAGTATGTGCCAAGCACTGTACTAGGCACCAGGATATAAGACAAATATGAGATAACCCAACCCCTTCCTTCAACGAACTTACATTACCCTCCTGTTCTCACCAACCACATAGGCAGAGCTTCCCCCATCACCAGATGCTGAGAGAAAAGTCTGCTGTGAGTACAGGAGACCCTTCAACCTCAACGCTGCCAGGTATTGTCAGGGAGGAAATGGCTGACAACGTTGGCTTCCCTTCCCCTCCTCCCCCTTCTCTACCATACCCTCCTTGATCTGCATCCTCAGCACACTCATGGAGGCCAGCCAGGATCTGCGGGCTGTCCTTGGGTCAGGAGGAGTTGGGCCAGCCGAGGCAGAGAAGACATTGCACCTAGCCTCCTGAATGGGAGGGGAGGCCCTGAGCAACTGCCCAGCTTGTGTTTGGTGGTTATACACCAAGGTGATTTAACCTGGGCTGTGGGCTATTTTACCAGTCATGAGTGGTGTACCCATTTTAGCCACTAGGTGGCACAACTGAGACAAGTCAGTCCGCTAAGAAGCATTTATGAGTTAAGAATCTCTGTGATACCAGGCGAAACCTTTCTCTGAATAATGTTTTCAAATACATAGAATAAAATGCATAGGATCACAAAGGAAATCAATTATGTTGAGATCTAGTTATATGTTTGTGTGTGTATGTGTTTGTGTGTGGTGTGTATATATGTACATGTGTGTGCATGTGTGTGTATTTGTGTGTGTTGTGTATGTGTGTTTGTGTGTGGTGTGTGTGTATGTACATATGTGTGTATATGTATGTATATGTATGTGTGTGGTGTGTATGAGTATGTGTGTATATGTGTGTGTACATGTGTGTGATGTGTGTACATGTGTGTGGTGTGTGTATGTGTGTTTGAGTGTGTGGTGTGTGTATATATGTATGTCTAAATATTTATATGTATGTATGTATGTATATGTGTGTGTATATTTTTTTAAAAACAAGTTCATTGTTTCAGGTAAAGAACTCCTATAAAAAGTCCTTACTATGTGGGCAGCTGGGTGGTGTAGTGGATAGACCACCAGGTCTGGAGTCAAAAAAACATCTTCCTGAGTCTTCCTGAGTCATCTGACTTCAAACACTTCCTAGCTGTGTGAGCCTGGGCAAGTCACTTCACCCTGTTCTCCTCAATTTCCTCATCTGTCAAATGAGCTAGAAAAGGAAATGGCAACCCATTCCAGTAGCTCTGCCAAGAAAACCCCAAAAGAGGTAACAAAGAGTCAGACACAATTGAAAGAAAAAAACACTCTGACCAGTCATTGTGCTAAGTGCTGGGGATTTTTTTTAAAAAGGCAAAAATACACAGTGCCATTCAAATGGAGGTGGTAACACGTAAACACGTATGTATATTTAAGCCACATACAAAAGAATTGATCTCAAAGGGAAAGCACTGGGGGTGGGGGGAGAAGGGGAAGGAGATGAAAAGGCTTCCTATGATATGTGAGCTAAGTCTGGAAGAAAGCCAGTGGATCCAGGAGGCAGAAGTGAAGAGGAGAGCATTTTAGGTATGAAGGAAAAGGCTAGGCCTTGAGAAGGCAGGGAGTCCAGAGAAGGTGCATGTAATGGCAGCATTTATGTATACGTCTAAGTCTTGAAGGGGTGAAGGTCCATAGGAGCATAGACAGAAGCCATCTCATTTTGCTGATGAGGAAACGGAGGCCCTGAAAGGAGAGAGTGACTAGCCTAAGGTCACACAGACAACACAATCAGGATGTGGGAACCCTTACCTCTAAGCGGGGATCCTCCTCCTTCCCCCTCCCCCCTTTAAGTGCTTTCTTCTTTTATGATAATGTAAGTTCCTGGAGAGCACAGACTATCTTTTGGGATCATACATCCCCAGTGCTTAGCACAGTTCCTGGCACATGGCAGACGATCCAATGCCTTACTTAGCCTGCTGTGACTCCAAATCGAGAACTCTTCATCAAGCAATTCCTTCCCTCTGATTTCAGAATGTGTGCCATTCTCAACCCACAAAATCCATCCTCCTGCATCTCAGAGACCATTAGACATAGGACGGCAGAGCTGTCTGAACTTGAACACACCCAGGGCTCAGGGCCCTGATTTGAGGGAACCCAAAATAATAAAGATAGCCCAACTTAACACAAGCAATACTAGGGAGTGACCCAACAAGACCCAAGAGCCCAACAGCTTGAGAGATGGGCAAAGCTTAGACAATGCAACATGTAAGCAATTCTGGGATACGATGATGAGGTCAATAGGGGAACAGCTGAACAAGTTGTGGTATGTGATGGTGATGGAATACTGCTGTGCTACAAGAAATGATGAGCTCAATGATCTTAGAAAAATATAGATAGACTTAGCATGAAATAATGCAGAGCAGAATGAGCAGAACCAGGAGAATGCTGTATACACTAGTAGCCAATTGGGTTTTTTTTTCATTTTTTTTTTAGATTACAACATTCATTTCCACAAAATTTTGAGTTCCAATTTTTCTCCCCATCACTCCCTTCCCCCCTCTCCATAACACATTGCATTCTGATTACCCCTTCCCTCAATGTGCCCTCCCTTCTATCACACCCAACCCTTCCCTTATCCCCATCTTCTTTCTTTTCTTGGAGGGCAAGATAGATTTCTATACCCCATTACCTGTATTTCTTATTTCCCAGTTATATGCAATAACAATTCTCAACATTCGTTTCTAATACTTTGAATTCCAACTTCTCTCCCTCCCTCCTTCCCCACCCATCCTCACTGAGAAGACAAGCAATCTAATACAGGTATATATATGTTGTTTTGCAACAATTATTCCATAATAGTCAGGTTGTTTAAGAAAGACTAACTATATTTCCCTTCCTCCTATCCTGTCCCCCCTTTATTCTATTCTCTCATTTGACCTTGCCCCTTTCCAAAAGTGTTTGCTTCTAGTTACTCCCTTCTCCCATTTTCCCTCCCTTCTATCATTCCCCTCACCCCATTTGTCCCCTTCCCCCCTACTTTCCTGTAGTGTAAGAAAGATTTTCATACCAAATTTAGTGAGCATGTTATTCCCTCCTTAAGTCATGAAAAGAGAGTAAGCTTCAGTTTTCCCCTCTCACTTCCTCCCTTTTCTCCTCCATTGGAAAAGATTTTTCTTATCTCTTTTATGAGTTATAGCCTGCCCCATTCCATTTCTCTCTTTCTCCTCCCAATACATTCCTCTCTCACCCCTTAATTTTACATATATATATATATGTATATATATATATATATATATATCATCCTTTCTGATTCAACTCAACCTATGCTGTCTGTCTATATATATATACATACATATGTGTGTGTGTGTGTGTGTATAATCCCTCCACCTACCCAAATACTAAGAAAAGTCTCAAGAGTTACAAATATTATCTTTCCATGTAGGAATGCAAACAGTTCAGCTTTAGAAAGTCTTTTATGATTTCTCTTTCCTATTTACCTTTTCATGCTTCTCTTGATTCTTGTGTTTGAAATTTTCTCTTCACTTCTGGTCTTTTCATCATGAATGCTTGAAAGTCCTCTATATCATTGAATGATCATTTTTTCCCTTGTAGTATTATACTCAGTTTTGCTCGGTAGGTGATTCTTGGTTTTAATCTCAGTTGCTTTGACTTCTGGAATATCCCATTCCAAGCCCTTTGATCCCTTAATGTAGAAGCTGCCAGATCCCATGTTATCCTGATTGTATTTCCACAATACTTGAATTGTTTCTTTCTAGCTGCTTGCACTATTTTGTCCTTGACCTGGAACTCTGAAATTTGTCCACAGTATTCCTAGGAATTTCTCTTTTCAGGTCTCTTTCAGGAGGTGATTGGTGGATTCTTTCAATATTTACTTTGCCCTCTGGTTCTAGAACATTTGGGCAGTTTTCCTTGATAATTTCATGAAAGACAATGTCTAGGCTCTTTTTTTGATCATGGCTTTCAGGTAATCCTATAATTTTTAAATTGTCTCTTCTGGATCTATTTTCCACATCAGTTGTTTTTCCGATGACATATTTCACATTATCTTCTATTTTTTCATTCTTTTTGTTTTGTTTTGTAATTTCTTGGTTTATCATATAGTCATTAGCTTCCCTCAGCTTCACTCTAATATTTAAAGAACTATTTTCTTCAGTGAGCTTTTGAACCTCCTTTTCCATTTGGCTGACTCTGCTTTTTAAAGCTTTCTTCTCCTCATTGGTTTTTTGGACTTCTTTTTCCAATTGAGTTAGCCTATTTTTAAAGGTGTTATTTTCTTCAGCATTTTTTGGGTCTCCTTTAGCAAGCTGTTGATTCACTTTTCAAGCTCTTCTATGGTCTGAGCCCATTGTATATTCATTTTGGAGGTACTGGATGCAGAATCCTTGACTTCCTCTGACAGTATGCCTTGTTCTTCCTCATCCGAAAGAATGGAAGGAAATACCTGTTCACCAAGAAAGTAGCCTTCTGTGGTCTTATTTTTTTTTCCCCTTTTTGGGGCATTTTTCCAGCCAGTTACTTGACTTCTGAATCCTTTGTCAAGAGGACGGTCCTAGTGCTCCTCCTCACCCCAGGACCATGCTCAGGGCTGAGATTCAGATCAGCTGCTCAATTTCCCCAAGGGTTTTAGGCCAAGTGCTTCACAAATGCACATCCACTGCTACTGCCACCACTGCTGCCACCCCACTGCTGCTGCTACTGCCTCTGCTGCCTGAGGCCATGCTGGAGGGGACCCTGCTCCCCTGTCGCTCAGCTGGGAAAGCCCTCTCACTGACCTTTGAAGCTTTCTTTGGTGCTTGTAGGTTGAGGGATCTGAGACCCTCCCTGCTGGGGATTCTGCCCCAGAGTCCTGTTCCAGTCCTGTTCTTCCTGGTGCCACATGGCCAGGGCTTGGCTCCACTCTGCTCAGCATCCCGTGGGATAGATCTTTCCCGTTGGCCTTCCAGGTTACCTTTGGCTGGAAATCTCTTTCACTCTGTCATTCTGTGGTTTTTGCTGCTCTAGAATTTGCCTAGAGTCATTTTTACAGGTATTTTATGGGCTGTGGGGGAAGAGATAAAGTATGTGCATCTTTCTACTCTGCCCTCTTGGCTCCCAGTCACATTGTTTTAAGAACAACTTTGAGCAACTAAGTCATTTTGACTATTATAAATACTCAGATCAACTACAAAGGACGTATGAAGGAAGATGTTATCTGCCTCTGGAAGAAGAACTGATAAATAGTAGTTTGTACAGAATGATTTTACAGATTTCTATCTAATGGTAATCATTGGGGGGGGAAGAAAAGAAAAAATTTCCATGATAAATTTATTATATATTTAAAAGGAATAGCTACATAACAGATTTGCAGTTTCATGTGCAGTCATCTTTTTATTATCCTACTGTTATGAAAATACTAGTTTTATATCAAAAATTAAAAATATTTTTAAAAGACAACAGCAGTCTGTCTAATTATTCACAGACACTCCCAGTTTATGCTAATCAGGTCCCCCGAATTGTTTCAACTATGCTGCCCTACTGCTTCTCTTCCAAAATGGGCCCATAAGAGCTCCTTGCCTCCTGGCCCTGGCCCACCCACCACCATCTTGCTCTGGAGCCACTCTTTGCATCTTCCATCTACCAGAAGGTAGCTAGGGGATGCCATAGTGTGCTGACCCATTTGCCTGGAGCCAAGGGCAACATCTTCACAGAACATGAATGCATCACTTCCCCCAGAACCAACAGATCATGTTTTTAGGTTGTTTCAGTCTTATCTGACTCTTTGTCCATTTGGGTTTTCTGGGCAGAGATACTGTGAATGGTTTGCCATTTCCTTCTTCAGCTCATTTGACAAAGGAGGAAACTGAGGCAAATAGGGTTAAGTGACTTACTCAGGATCACACCACTAGTAAGTGCTCGAGGCCAGATTTGAACTCAAGTTTTCCTTACTCCAGGCCCAGCGATCTATCCACTGAGCCATTCAGCTGCCCCTAGATTATGTTTTAGGTTACAGCAACACAGCTTCAGCCTTAAAGCACAAAGGCAATACAAACTTCTTGCATGTGACCTCTGAAATTCAGTTTCTATGATTAGTGCCCTCTGAAACATTTAATCACTAACCACAGGATTAATTGAACACTGAGTACTCCATGGTATAGTGGAAAGAACCTTAGACTGGGTCAAGAGACTTGTGTTCTAATTTTGATTCTGATTCACTACTGGACCTTGGGCAGGTCAGTCCAACTCTCTTAACCTTAGGTCACTCCTCTGCGTAAAAAAAATAGTCAGACCAGATGATCTCTTAGCTATTTTTCTGCTCTACACTTTTGATTGAGCTCCCAGTTTATCTGACTCTCAGGATTCCCCAACACCATTCTGCCTCAAGATACGCTGGAGTATTTATACCTTCACACTAACCACCCTCAAGATCTTGAATTTCTAAATCTCCACCTATGATCACAACCTCCTATCCTTCCATCTTTCCCCTTGTCTCACTCCTCCTAAAGGAGCTCCCTCAATCTCTCCCCATTGTGGCCTTTTCCCTCCTGGTCATCATCTTCTGGACACTCTCCAGCTTGTCAACACTATTCTTGAAGTGTGGTCCCCAGGGCTAAACACTATACTCCTCATAGCATCTGAATTTAAGGCTCCACTCCCTTTGAACTCTCCCTAATAACTGATGGACTGGTTTGTAGACACGGGCAAGTTATTCCCTCCTCTTCTGTCCCAGACCAAATAGTCCTTATCATTCAGCCACCTCTTCCTCCATGGGGAACAACAAGTGATAATGGAAGGCTTGACCAACCTCTTGTTGCCTCATCAGGAAGATTTTCAGAGCAAGAAGAAAGGTGATGTCAAAAATTCAATTACACCCAAACTAAGAAAGTTTCGTTGAGCACCTACTATATGTAAGGCATGGTTCTAAGTGCCAGGGCTACCCCAACAAAAATGACAGCCCCTACCCCCGAAGAGCTTACAACCTATTTGGAATACAGCCTGGACACAAAAAATAAATGCAAGGGGGTTTAAGAAGGGTGAAAGCAGTACCAATGAAGCAACCAAGGAAGACATCATAGAGGAGGTGGTATGTGAGCTAAGTCTTGAAAGATAATATGAATTCTAAGAGGGAAAGGTAAGGAAGCAGTTGCATTCCTGGCATGAGAAGAATCTGTGCAAAGATCTATCCACGTGAGATGGAAGGAAAAGTTTGGGGCAGAGGCCAGTGACCCAATTTGGCTAATAGAGCAAACATGATGCTTACATGCCAACATACCCAGTGCAGCCTGAAAAATAAGAAAATGTAACTGAGAAATATTTGACAAAGTAAATAAAAATACAATAGATCATAGATAATGCTGCTATGTGATTTTCTAGGTCAATATGTCCTAGAATTTAGTGGTCTCATTTCTATTTGAGCTTGACATCCGTAATGGAGCACATAAGAGAGAAATTAAATGAACAGCCTCAAAAGGTAAATTGCAGCCGGGTGTGGAGGATTTCAAATGTCAAGAAAAGTAGGTTGTATTTGATCTTGGTTGGTTGTTGTCCATTGTTCTCAAAGAGAACCAAAATGGCATCTCCATGATAAAGTGAAATTTCAGTGTGTCCGTCTGTGGCTGATCAGAACAAAATGAGCTCGGACTGCTCTACCACAGGTTGGGCACAGATAGTTTGTGTGAATAATTGGGGTGGATACTCCAAATTTGTGTATCCTACTTTTACTTTGTGCTGTCTCAATTCTGCTTTGCTCATAGAGCACAGCACCCTTTCTGATGTGGGCACACCATGCTGAGCAGTCCTGTGCCAGTGTGTTCCATGTTGCACAGTCAAATCCAAAGTTATTGAGAAAGACCTTGAGAGTGTCCTTGCATTGCTTCTTCTGACCACCATATGATTGCTTGCCCCATGTGAATTCTCCATAAAATAATCTTTTTGGAAAATGAACATTTTGCATTCAAACAATGTGGCCAGCCCATCAGAGCTGCGCTCTCTGCAGCATAGTGTGAATGCTTGGCAGTTCAGCTCAAGCAAAGACTTCAGTGGCTGGTAAATTATCCTGCCAGGCAATCCTCAGAATCTTCATAAGACAGTTCAAATGGAAACAATTCAGTTTCCTCACATGGCACTGGTAGACTGTTCATGTTTCACAGGCATACAACAATGAGGTCAGCACAACAGCTCTGTAGACCTTCAGTTTGATAGTCAGTCTAATGCTTCTTCTCTCCCAGACTTTTCTTCAGAGCCTCCCAAACACTGAGTTAGCTCTGGAAATGCATGCATCAACCTCATCGTCAATGTGAACCTCCCTGGAAAGTACACTACCAAGGTAAGTAAACTCATCCATAGCATTCAAAACTTCTCCATTTGTTGAAACCTATGATTCCACATATGGATGGTGTGGTGGTGGATGATGGACACCTGTGTTTTTTTGGTGTTAATTATTAGGCCAAAATTAGCACAGGCAGCAGAGAATTGATCCATACACTATTGCATTTCAGCTTCAGAGACTGCATTGAGTACATAATCATCTGCAAATAGAAAATCATGCACCAGCACTTCCTCTACTTTGGTCTTGGCTTGTAGCCTTTTCAAATTGAAGAACTTACCATCAGTACAGTAGTTGACCTTGATGCCGCATTCATTGAAAGCATTTGACAACATGGCTGAAAACACCATGCTAAAAAGCATGGGAGCAAGCACACAGCCCTATTTCACTCCATTGTTGACTGGGAAGGCAACATTGTCTACTATCCAGAACCCAGGTAAACATGCCATCATGAAACTGACATACAATATTGATTAACTTCTCTGGGCAACCAAATTTTGACATAATTTTCCATAAGCCCTCATGACTAACTGTGTCAAAGGCCTTGGTCAGATCTAAAATCTTTGCATATATTTCTCCTGGAGTTGTCAGGCAGCAAACACCACATCGACTGTTCCTTGGTCTTTTCTGAAGTCGTACTGGCTCTCAGATACATGACCATCTTCCAGATGAAGGATCAGTCTAGTGAGGAGGACTCTAGCAAGAACTTTGCAAGAAATGATTAAGAGAGAGACCCCACTGTGATTGTTGTAGGACAATCTATTCCCTTTACCTTGATAGAGATGGACAATGGAAGCATCCTGGAACTTCTGGGGGATAACCTCCTCTTGCCATATAATCTGGAAAATTTCAGTCAGCTTTTGTATGAGCAGTGGTCCCCCTACCTTGTAAATCTCAGCTGGAATAGAATCAGCATCAGGTGTTTTGACACATGAAAGGAGCCTAATGGCCCTCAAAACCTCTTCTTCAGTTGGAAGTTCAGGTAAGGAGGGATTGACTTCCACCTGAGGTAAATGGCCAATGGCCTCAGCATTGATTGATGATGATCTGTTGAGAGCACTATGGAAGGTTCAACCCATCTCTCTAGGATCATGTCCTTATCACTAATCAATGTGGCTCCATCAGCACTAAGTAATTGTGATGCACCATCTGGTCCGTAAATTGCTTTCAGGGAATCATAAAAGTGATTTGGATCCACATAAAACTGATTTTCATCTTACTGAGTCAGGAATCCTGCATCTCTCTAAGCTTTGCTTGTACTTTGCTTTTGATGGAATTAAATGCTGCCTTCTTAGAGGTGGATGAACTATCCTGCTGGTATATCTTGTGGAGTTCCCGTTTTTCATTTTCTAGCTTCTGAATTTCCCTATCATTTTCATCAAACCAATCTTGGCGTTTACAAGTGTTCTGACCCAGATGAGCAAATGCAGTGCTGTACACCAAATCTCTGAAAGCTGCCCACTCCTTGTCTGCTCCACTGTTACCAACTACTTTCCCTCCAAGTTAGCAACAAACTGTTCATGCTCAAAGAAGAGCTCTAATTTGTTTACATTAATTCTTCTGGTAGTCATTTTGCCTTGGGGCTGGTACTTTTGATAAATGCGAATATTTAGCTTGAAAAGGATAAGTCTATGATCAGTCCAGCACCACACATTGCCTTTGTCACTCTCACATCTTCTCTGTCTCTTCTTTTTACAATCACATAGCCTATTAGATGCCATGTTTCCTGGGAAGTTGTATTCATGAAATTTTATTGCATTTAGGTCAATTTGGTCCTACAAGTAGTAGGAAGGCACCGAAGCTGTTTGAGGAGGAAAGAGCAACTGAGTTTGATCTGTGTGCTTTGGTTGCATACATTTAGTAGCCATGTAAAGGGTGGATGAAAGGATGAGAACCTTAAAGCAAGAAGATCAGGGAGCAGGCCATTACAACACTGAATTCAAGAGCCTGGACTAGGGTAGTGCTTGAGGGAATAATTGGAACGATCCAACTAACACACCATGGTGTAAGCATTGCTGAGTACCACCCTGAAGCAGGGGAGACACTGGAGGGTCTGGAAGGAAAACTCCTGGAATTTTACTCTGCCTACCCTCAATCTATCTACATAGTCCTGATAAGTAGCAACTTTGAGAGACTCTTGCTCTGTGTCCTCTGCCTCTTCATTGACCTGATCTCTGACAGTTCTGACTTTGAGGACAGATGGCAAATGAAAGTGAGCAATGAACACCCCAATTTCTTGCCTCTGGGAACAGCTGCTGCCTGTCTACAGCAGAGGAGTTAATGGCATCTCACTTTTCAAGCCACGTGGGGCTGGGACATCCTGCACTTTCTTCTCCCTCCTCAGAGATGGGGAGGGGGAAGGACTTGTCTACCCTAGAGCAACATGGTCAACAGATCTGTTGATTGTCATCATCATTATAATTTTTTAATCTGGGGTGCACAGCCAAGATGGCAAAGTAGAAAGATGCATATACTCTAGCACTTCCCCCTCAGCCCACAAAATACCTGTAAAAAATGACTCTCAACAAATTCTAGAGCAGCAGAAGCCACAGAACAACAGAGTGAAAAAGGTTTCTGGCCAAAGGTAACCTGGAAGGCCAACAGGAAAGGTCTATCCCATGGTAGGCTGAGCAGAGTAGACCCCAGCTCTGACCATGTGGCACTGGGAGAAACAGGACCTGAACAGACCTCTGGGGCAGAATCCCCAGCAGGGAGAGTCTCAGATCCCTCAACCCACAAGCACCAAAGAAAGCTTCAAAGGTCAGTGTGGGAGGGCTTTCCCAGCTGGGCAAGAGGGAACAATGTTCCTCCAGGAATAGCCACAGGTGACAGCAGAGGCTATGGCAGCAGACTGCAGGCAGCTATGGTGGCCAGGAAGCAACCTGGGCCCACTGTCCAAGTAGCTCAGCTTAAAGCCTCTGGTGGTAGGGAGCAGCTCATCTAAACCTCAGCCCTGAGTGACGGCCCCACCCCCAACCAAAGCCCCAGGAAATCCAGTAGCTGAGTTAACTCTCAACCTTGAACATAGCACTGGGGAGAATAGTGACAATAAGACCATCCTCTTGACAAAGGATTCAGAAGTCAAGTAACTGGCTGGGAAAATGCCCAGAAAAGGGGAAAACAATGAGATCATAGAAGGTTATTTTCTTGGTGAACAGATGTCTCCTCCCATCCTTTTGGATGAGGAATAATAAGGCTTACTGTCACAGGAAGTCAAGGCCCCTGCCTCCAGGGTCTCCAAAGGGAACTTAAACTGAGCTCAGGCAATAGAAGAGCTTGAAAAGGGAGATAGCAGCTTGCTAAAGGAGAATCAAAAAATGTTGAGGAAAATAACACCTTTAAAAAGAGGCTAACTCGATTGGAAAAAGAGATCCAAAAAGCCAATGAGAAGAATAAGGTTTTAAAAAGCAGAATTAGCCAAATGGAGGAGAAGTTTCAAAAGTTCACTGAACAAAACAGTTCATTGAAAGAGAGAATTGAGTTCAGGGAAATGAATGACTATGAGATAAACCAAGCAGTTAAAAAACAAAACCAGAAATTTGAAAAAATAGAAGATAATGTGAAATATCTCACTGGAAAAACAACTGACCTGGAACATAGATCCAGGAGAGACAATTTAAAAATTATGGGACTACCTGAAAGCCACGGTCAAAAAAAGCGCCTAGACATTATCTTTCATGAAATTATCAAAGAAAACTTTCTTGATATTCTAGAACCAGAAGGCAAAATAAATATTGAAAGAATCTACCAATCACCTCCTGAAAGAGATCTGAAAAGAGAAATTCTTAGGAATATTATGGACAAATTTCAGAGTTCCCAGGTCAAGGAGAAAATAGTGCAAGCAGCTAGAAAAAAACAATTCAAGTATTGTGGAAGTACAATCAGGATAACACAAGATCTGGCAGCTTCTACATTAAGATATCAAGGGGCTTGGAACAGGATATTCCAGAAGTCAAAGGAACTGAGATTAAAACCAAGAATCACCTACCCAGCAAAACTAAGTATAATACTTCAAGGGAATAAATGGGCATTCAATGATATAGAGGACTTTCAAGCATTCATGAAGAAAAGACCAGAACTGAAGAGAAAATTTGACTTTCAAATACAAGAATCAAAAGAAGCATGAAAAGGTAAACAGGAAAGAGAAATCATAAAAGACTTTCTAAAGCTGAACTATTTACATTCCTACATGAAAAGAAAATATTTCTAACTCTTGAGAATTTTGTCAGTATTTGGGTAGGTGGAGGGATTGTACATACATACATACATACATACATACACACACATATAGACAGAGAGTACAGGCTGTGTTGAATCAGAAGAGATGATATCCACACAAAAATAAAATAAAATAAAATAAAAATTAAGGGGTGAGGGAGGAAAATATTGGGAGGAGAAAGGGACAAAGAGAATGGGGCAGGCTATAACTCATAGAAGAGATAAGAAAAATCTTTTCCAATGGAGGAGAAAAGGGAGGAGATGAGAGGGGGAAAGTGAAGCTACTCTTTTCACATAAGGCTTAAGGAGGGAATAACACGTTCATTAAATTTGGTATGAAAATCTGTCTTAAACTACAGGAAAGTAGGGGAGTAGGAAACAAGTGGGGTGAGGAGAATGATAGAAAGGATGGCAAATGGGAGAAGGGAGTGACTAGAAATAAACACTTTTGGGAAGGGACAAGGTCAAATGAGGGAATAAAAAAGCAAGGGGGGATAGAGTAGGACAGAGGGAAATATAGTTCGTATTACACAACATGATTATTATGGACATCTTTTGCAAAACGACACATATTTAGTCTGTATTGAATTGCTTACCTTCTCAGTAGGGATGGGTAGGGAGGGAGGGAGAGAAGTTGGAATTCAAAGTAGTAGAAACGAATGTTGAGAATTATTATTGCATATAACCTGGAAATAAGAAACACAGGTAATGGGGTGTAGAAATCTATCTTGCCCTACAAGAAAAGAGGGAAGATGGGGATAAGGGAAGGGTGGGGTATGATAGAAGGGAGGGCACATTGAAGGAAAGGGTAATCAGAATGCAAAGTGTTATGGAGTGGGGGGAAGGGAGAGATGGGGAGAAAACTTGGATATGTTACAAAGTGATGTGAAAGCGATTAGTATTAAAACAATTGACTGAATTAATTACTGAGACTAAATCAGAGACATCTTTAGTTTGAGGAAAAGAATTTCAGTCTAAATTTCCTAGAGGCAGGTAACCTCAGGTAAAACTTGGCATTGATGGAAAAGTTAAGGTTTTAATGATAAATTTGATTTTATGATTGTTATTTAATCAGGAACTAGAACAGGTATAGAAAGGCATGTAAGCCACTTAAGACTTGTCTCAAAAGATGTTCCTTAGCCAATGTGAAATTATAGTCATATCTGGAACCTGGTTATTGGAACTTGTTATTTTAAAATGCTATGGGACTATTAAGTGACTGTTCTTCTGAGTCTAACTCCAGGTATGGATAGCAAGAAAGACGGTCTGAGCCTCCAATCCATGATGCCAGTAAGCCTGTGAGATGCTGGTATGAACTGAAAAAGGTGACCTCCTGGGAAGGGTGGGAAAGCAGCTGTTCAGCCTGAGCTGAGGTAGGATTCTCCTGACTCAATTTCCCCACTGACACCTGGCAAACTTTAAGCCTCACTGAATGCAAGTTGACAATCTACTCCTGCCTGGAACTGACGTGAAGTTGGGGAGATATTGTTTCCCTGCAATGTCCCTACTCTTAGTAGCAATTTCCTATAGTCAATAGGTTTGTAACCTTAATACCAGATCTTTTAAATTATAGATTGTTGGTAGGGGAACATCCAAGGTTAAGTCTAAAATTAAGCTATTAGGCTTAAGACTCTAGACCAACAACAATAAGTTAGGGTCCTTTAATTTTTAGTAATAGTGTGGAGACAATTAGGTCAGGGGCTTGTAAAGTTTGCATACACAGTTATTATTTGTGTCTCAGTTGGTTAATGTCAAAAAAAAATTCTGTGGTGGTCTATATTCTAAATGCTTTAAAAGAAATATCACCTGACCAAAAGTTGGAATTGTTTTATGTGATATGAACTGTGTTAAAAATGAAAAATAAAAAAATAATAATAATTTTTTAATCCATCTTCGACTCTGAAAAAAAAGGGGAGGGGATGGATGTTAGAGACATTGATTGTTTTTAATGTGATGTCTGCATATCCTCTCTCCATGTCTGACCCAGACTGGAAGCCCTGGAGGTCTGCGTGTGTCTAGCACTGTATGGCAATAAGGTCAGCACCAATGGGGAGGGCAAAGAGAAACGCTGAGTAAAGTTTATATGAAGGTCAAAGAGATAACAGCGATCACGAATATGGAAGTGATCATGAGGATTGAATGACTGGAGGATGGAGGAGTGAAAATCACTTATCACATGCCTGCAGAGTTCCATGCACTGTGCTAAGAGCTGCAGATACAACTACAAAAACAAGCCTGTTCCTGCCCTCAAGGGGCTGACATTGAAATGAGGGAGACAAGTCAAGCCAGGAAAGAACTTCCATCAATGCATGATCTCGAGGAGTTCAGAATGGAGCACTTTTAAGCATTCCAGCTTGACAGACCAGAGCTGAACAGAAACAATGTAATACAAAGGCCCTGGAGGGCCCAGGCTGCAAAGAACTTGGGAGCCATTCCTTCCCTCCAGGTTTTCTCCTCTCCAAGAAGGGTAGAGGTCTCAGGGGACCTAAGCCAAACTGGAAAGCAGGGTTAGGGGGCACAACAGAATGTCAGGCCTAGAGTTAGAAGGACCTGAGTTCAAATTCAGTCTCAGACACTTACTGCTGTGTGACCCTGGGCAAGTCACTTAACCTGTTTGCCTCAGTTTTCTTCTCTGTAAAATGAGCTGGAGAAGGAAATGGCAAACCACTCCAGTATCTTTGCCAAATGGGTTCATGAAAAATAAGACATGACTGAACAACCAAAGCAAAGTTCATTCATTCCTGAGAAAAGAGAGAAGCTGAAGTAGCTGTAACAGACATAGTGGGAATGAAGGTGGTGGGAAAGATGACGGTGGTACTGATAGTGAAGGAGAGAGGCTGAGTGTGAAAATGGTGTTCATGGTGATGGTGAAGAAGACATAAATGATGGTAAAGATGATGGTGGTGGTGAAGATGATTGTGATGAGGGATTAATGGTGAAGGTGATAAGACAGTGACAGACAATGGTGTGGAACATTATGACACTGGTGATCTCAATCATGTTGACAGCGATGGTCATGATCATGAGATCACTGGTGCTGGTGATAGGGATAGTAATGAGTGGGGGGCTCATGTCTCTGCTGGTTATCACAATCTGTGAGGAAAGTGCTGCTACTATTCACATGTTGCAGTTTACAGATTGGTCATATCTACATGCTCATGTAGGCTTCAAACAGCTGTCTGTGTGCTGGGCAAGTCTGTCATCTTTAGTTCTTCTGATTACCTTAAGAGGAAAACTTCCTTTGGTGCTAATGGTCTTTAATATGAAAATTAGTGTTGGTAGTAATTCTTTATGTCCATTCTAACAAAAGGGCTTGCCAAGTCCCAAATAGCATCATTAGACTTTCTCTGATGTTGGTTTCTAATGCTTACTGGTCACAGCTCCTAAGATAAAATTGCTGCCTAAAAGCCCAAATATCCTATTAAATGACATCATTAAGATTAAATGATGACCAGTTGGGAAAACAGCCATTAATTTTTTTAAATATAAAATCATTCTCAAAATGGAAAAAATATAAATTATATGGAAAATTTTTGAGAATTGATATGATTGTCCCAATAGGTAATGAAAAGACATTTGACAAAAAATGAACCTCTCTTTACTGTAATAGACAATGTCTATTTAAAATCAAAACAAAAAGCTAGGCACTTTTCTATTAAAATCAGGAGTAAAATATTGGTGTCCATTGTTACCATTACGGCTTAACATAAGGCCAGAAATATTAGCTACAGCTAGTAATAGTAAGACCAAAAAAAATGAAGGAATAAGCATAGACAAAGAGGAAGCAATGTCATCCCCTTTTGCAGATGATATGACTTATTTAGAAAACCCCAAAGAGTCAGCTGAAACTAATTGGAACAATAAATTCACAACACTTCCAGAATATAAAATAAGCATGTAATTACCAGTATTTCTTTTTATTACCAATAAAACCTAAAGGAAGAGACAAAAAATGAAATTTCATTCAAGATAAATACAGAACGTACAAAACATCTGACAGTCTGTCAACCGAGACACCTAGAAACTGTATGACCACAGCTGCAAAACCCTCTTTGCAGAATATGGACTTAATTTATGAAATGCTAACTTGCTTGTGGGTAGATTGAGTCAGTAGAAAAGAAATGATAATATTCTCTAACTTTAACTTACTCAGTGCCACACCGGACTATCAAAGAATTAAATTACATAGCTAAAAATAATGATGAAATTTATACAGAGGAACAAACAGACGAATGAAAGGTGAAGAACCTCAAGGGAAATAATGTTTAAAATAGGAAAGAAGGGGACCTAACAATACTAGTTCCTAAATTATGCTATGCTGCAGTAATCATTAAAATGGTTTGGTACTGGGTTGGTTGTTGTCCTTCATTCTTGAAGAGGACCAAAATGACATCACCATGATAAAGTGAAGTTTCAGTGCATATATCTGTGGTTGATCAGACCAATGCAAGCTTGGAATGCTCTACCATAGTTTGGGCACAGATGGTCTGTGTGAACATTTGGGGCGGTTACTCCCAATTTGTTCATCCTACATTTTCTTTGTGCTGTCACAAGTCTACTTTGCTCATAGAGCACAGCACCCTTTCTGATGTGGGCACACCATGCTGAGCAGTCCTGTGCCAGTGTGTCCCATGTTGCACAGTCAAATCTAAAGCTATTGAGAGAGACCTTGAGAGTGTCCTTGTATCACTTCTTCTGACCACCATATGATTGCCTTCCCCATATGAGTTCTGCATAAAATAGTCTTTTTGGCAAGCGTATATTTTGCACTCAAACAATGTGGCCAGTCCATCAGAGTTGCACTCTCTGCAGCATAGTTTGAATGCTTGGCAGTTCAGCTCAAGCAAGGACTTCAGTGTCTGATACCTTATCCTGGTAGGTGATCTTCAAAATCTTCCTAAGACAGTTCAAATGGAAGTGATTCAGTTTCCTGGCATGGTGCTGATAGACTGTTCATGTTTCACAGGCATACAACAATGAGGTCAGCCCAATGGCTCTGTAGACCTTCAATTCGGTAGTCAATCTAATACCTCTTCTCTCCCAAACTTTTCTTCCGAGTTTCCCAAACACTGAGTAATAGAGAAGTTGAGCAGTGGAAAAGTTTAGGTATACAGCACAAAGGTATATACTAGTTGTAGTATTAGACATCTCATATCAAAAGCACTTGACTTGAAAAACAGATCATAGAAAGAAAATTTTAAAATCACTGGACTAAATCTGGGTGTATGTCACTCAAACTGAGAATCTGACAAGACCTTAACCCTAAAAAGGCTAGGGTCTCACATTGCATCCTGGGCCATCTCCAGTCATTCTGATGAATATCACGCCACTGAACCCAGATGGCTCAGGAGAAGAAAGTGAGGTTGGTGACCTTGCACAGCAATTTCTCACTCAAATCAAAGTCAATTGCAAGTCATGTCATCATTTTGAGGTCATGGTCTTCTTCGAGAATGAAGGAGAAACACAATAACAACAAGTGAAGGTGATGGTGATGGACACTAAAGACGGTGGTGGTTATTTTTATGATGCTAATGGTAGTTACATGGCAATTACAGTCATGCTGGGCAATGATAGTGCTAGGGAGTCTAATGACAAAACTTTGTCGATAAGTAGTGATCTTGGAAAGCATCAAGAATGTATAACGGATTAAAGGTTTGAAGAGAATGCAGGAAAATATAACCAGCCTGAAAGAGATAAACCCAGCCTGAGATCAATCAATTAACTAGCATTTATTAACTGCTTGCTGTGTGTCAGGCACTGTATTGAGTATTGGGATACAAAGGAGGGTTTAAAAAAACACATAGTCTCTGATCTCAAGGAGTTCAGTCTAAGAGGGAAGACACCACACAAATGATCATATACAAATAAGGATGTACTGGATAAACTGGAGGTAGTCTCAGGGGAGAGATAAACCATTTAGAGACAGAAAAGAGGGAGGAGATGTATATGTATATGTATATGTATATATATACACACACACACACACAGACATCTATACTTTATACATACATATATATATGTATATATATATTCTGAGGCAGAGAGGGAGTTGAAGATGACTTTCCCCACATCAAAATTTCCCTGTACTCCATTATAGGCATCAGAGACCTTTCATAGACATGAGAGTATTGGGGCATTAGAAGAGTTGATGGGATAGAGTAGTTTTAGCTGACTATTTAGGAAGTACTATGGCCTCTGGTAAACAGAGGGACTGAGACAGAGCTGAGAGAAGTGGTGGTTAGGATAAGTCTTCCCCAGAGAAGAAAGGAGTCCCTAAAATATCCTTCTAGTATTTATCACAGTTCTGAGATAGAAATGGAAATGGAGATTACAGGAAGACCATTTGTCCAGGGGAAAATATTGTAGTTCATCTCCACAAAATCTGAACATCATAGTTGTGGCAATCATAGGATCACGTATTTTGAGCCGCGGGATAACAGAGACCATCCAGTCCAAAGACGTTATATGACAGATGAAGAAATGGAGGCCCAGAAAGTTTAAATGACTTGTCAAAATTCTCACAGGCAAATTTGCTGACCGCAAGTCCAATTCTCTTTCCTTCACACCTGGCTGCTTCCCTGACAGTGATGTCAATGATTTATCTTGGAGGACAAACCCCAAAACACAACTCATAGCTTTCCATTCTACCATGTTGAAGAAGAGATGTAAGGACAGGAGGTTAAAAGCATGTCCAGTTCTCAAAGGCTTCTATGGACCTACCTGGGGTTCTAGGAGAAGAGATGAAATGAACAATTATGGAGGAGAGAGAAGAAGAAGGAGTAATGGAGGGGAAAGTGGAATGGGGGGAGGAAAGAAGAAGAAGAGGGGGGATTATTATTAATCCTTCCTCAGAATCCCCATTGGAGGCAACAGTCCACAAGAGGTGGGCAAGAGGAGAGCGCACTCTGTCCCTCCCTTGTTTTCACTAGCCACTGCCCAGGACTCTCTGGAAGTTAGAAGTTTAGAGGAATGTGTCCAGATCTGGTCTGCAGAAGCCAGAATTTATCTGGACATTTTCAGTGGACCTGGTGGAATTCACCTCTGATTCCTTGGCAAAGCCTTGAGCTTCTTTGACTGCAGCTTCTTCTTCTACCTGTCAGGCAAAAAGAAAAAAAATGGCATGGCTCCTGTGAGAGGAAAGAGATTGGCACACATTGAACCGAGTGAAAAGGCTCACATCCATGTTTAGGTCAGGAAACTCTACAAGGGAAATGGATCCTCTGCCACAGTCTTAGCGCCTAATCAAATCCTGACTCTGTCATTTATTGACTCATTTTCCTCATCTGTAAAATGGGGAGGTTCAATCCATTGATCTCTAAGTTTCCTCTCAGCTCTAAATCTATAATTCCATGGCTTCTCTTCACACAACTTGAGGGGGCAGGAGGTCCTAGGGCCATAGGGGTCCCAACCCGGCTCTCTGGAAAGTGGATCGCCCCAGTTCAATAGCACCCAAGCAGAACTGAAGCCCTTCTCCAGTTGAATTTGCCCCCAGGCACTATAACTGTGAGATCTTAATGGCTGACCAATATAGTTCAAGTTCTGGCAGGCCTTTACCAAGATAGAATGAGAACAACTGCAGTGATGGGTCAGGGCTATTGGTCAGCCTAGTTGAGAGTAGAACAACTCATCACTGAAAGAGCAGAAAGTAAGTGATAAATTTTTTCTGGCCTCAGTAACTGAGGAAATAATTTCCTAAAGGGCAAGTCCCCCTCCTGGAGGAGAAATGAAGGACATTGGTGGTGCAGTGGATAGAGTGCTGGACTTGGAATCAGGAAGACCTAAGTTCAAATTCAGGTTCAGACACTTTCTAGCTGTGTGACCCTGGGCAAGTCACTTAACCTCTCATTGCCTCAGTTTCCTCAACTGATAATAGTAGCACCTACCTCTGAGGGCTGTTGTGAGAATTAAATGAGATAATATTTCTAAAGGTGCTTAGTAGAGTTCCTGGTACATAGTAAATGTTATAGAAAATGCTTATTCTCTAGTCCCTTCCCCTCCTCTTCTTGTCCTGCTCCTGTCCCCCAACTGTATGTATCAAATCAACTAACAAGTACTTATCTCCAAGACAGGAAAGGGAAACTAGGGTAGAGAACATGTTGCCAAACTAGAGAAAAAAAAAGAAAGAAGATACCTGAGCTTTCTTTTTCTGAGAAGCCATCTCTACCAGGTTCTCATCTGCAGTCAACTTATAGAAGAGACTTTTCCTGGTGGAGAAAGAGTGGATAAGAAGACTACTTTGTACCTTTCTTCTTCCATCATTCTTCCACTTCCCTTTAGCTGAATTCCCATCTCCAACCCAACCAACCCTCATATAGTGAGGAAGTCTTTGACTCTGGTTCCAACAGGTCAGAGAGGATCTTACTATCCTACAAGGGTTTTCTCCTAGAGCTGCTTCCTCAGGAAAAGCAGTAAGAAAGAGTTAGAAGAAAGGGATGAAAAACAGGAACCTACTCTTCCTCTTGCCCCCTTCCCCTCCCGTAGCTTCACTGTGAACTTAGGAAGCAGGAGAAAGGGAGGTGGTGCGGTATAATGGAAAGAGAAGAGTTTTAAACCAAAAAGATTTGATCTGAAGGGAGGAAAAGGAGAAGGAGAAAGGGGAGAAAAAAGAAGAGGAGGAGAAAGAGAAGGAAGAAAAGAAGAGAGAGGAGAAATGAAAAGGAGGAGAAGGAGAAGAGGAAGAAGAAGAGAAGAAGAAGAAGAAGAAAGAGAAAAGGAAGAAGAGAAGAAGAAGAAGAAGAAAGAGAAGAGGAAGAAGAAGAAGAAAGAGAAGAAGAGGAAGAAGATGAAAGAGAAGAAGAGGAAGAAGATGAAAGAGAAGAAGAGGAAGAAGAAGAAACCCTTCCAGGCAGTTTTACCTGTTCCAAACGTGAATGATCCCCAGGCTCAATAGCAGTAAAAGGCAGCAAGACAAGACTATGAAGATGATGAAGAGCATCTGGTACAGGTTCAAGTGATCAAGAACTGTAAGACACAAGTGAAAAGGCCCACTTAGAAGGCTCACTGGTTTCTCAGCCCCAGGGGCATATATTCCCATTGCCTGCCTAGGCCATCTTTAGTTCTTCTTGTCATTTAAATCAAGTCTTTATTAAGTGCCTACTATAAGTCAGACTCAGGTACTGGACATACAAAGACAAAAAGCAACATACCCTCTGCTCTCCAAGGTCTTCAAGGGAACAAAGAATGGGAGAAAGAGAATCAAAGGTAGACACAAAAGTCAATTTCATACTATAGACGAAGCAATGGGAGTGAGGACTGAACACCAACATCAGGGAGATCAGAAGGGCTTCTTGTAGGAGATGGCATCTGAGCTGAGCTCTGAAGGAGGCTGAAGGTGAGAAGAGGATGGGGAGGGAGCACATTTCCAGCATGGGAAATAGTCTTTCCAATGGTACATTGGTTGAGTATAAGGACCAGTGAGTAAGTATAAGGACCAGCTTGAGTCTGTGAGGAAGAGCAATGTGCAAGAAAGTTAGAATGTTAAATTCTGGAACTCTTTGAGTAGAGAGCTAACATGGTCTGAAGGGTGCATTAGGAACATCACATTTTGTGGAGGATGTGGGTAGAGAGGAGAGAAGCCAAGTCAGCCAGACTAGTTAGGAAGGAGACTATCACAGTTATTCAAGTATAAAGTTGATGGTGAGGAGGAGGAGGAAGAATAGGGTAAACAAAGGTAGTGACTCAATAAAGACAGAGGTGTCCAATGAAAGTGATGTTACAGAGATAGAATTGACAAGGGTTGGCAATTACATGGATGTGTGTAACTAGGGAGAGTTGGATAGTTGAGAATGAAATCTTAGTTCAAGAATGTACCAGGGTGACGGAGAATCGCGATGCCTTTGAAAGAGAAAAGAAAATTAGGAAGAAAGGAGGGTTTAGGGCAAAGGATAATAAGTTCCATTTTGAACATATTGAGTTCGATATGTCTTCAGATATCCAAGTGGAGATGTCCAGCAGTAGTTAGAGATGTGAGATGGGAGCTTGGGAGAGCAATGATCATTATTTTCATAGAAATGGTTTACGCTAATTCTATCTTTGTGGGGAGGTCACTGAGACAGAGTGTAGGAGGAGGTCAGGATGAAGCACTGGGGTACACCCACAACCAGCAGCAGGATATGTATAATGATCCAGCAAAAGAGACTGAGGAGGAGCAGCCAGACAGGTCAGAGGAGAACCAATCAGTCCTGTGTCAGCCACTGTGGGATACATGGTCCTGTACGACATGGAGCTTATATTACACTTGTTCTGCCCCTACCCACAATTCTGGCTGTTGGATCTAGTTATTTCTTTTGTTTTGTCTTTGTTCTAGACTCTGTTCTGGTTCTGGACATTCCTCTACCTCTTGAAGGTCTGGCACATCTCTGTAAGTGAGCATAGTATTCCTGTCTGAATGGTGGTGAGTTCTTCTTTCTACTGAGACTGTAAGCTCCTTGAGGCCAGGGACTGTTTTCTTTTTTACTTTGTATCATTAGCACCTAGCAGTGTTATGCACATAGTAGGTACTTAGTGTTTGCTGAATCAGATAGAATTGATGGATTGAAAAAATAGCAAAAAGAAAATTTCGCAGCAGACCTTAGAGAGAACTTTCTCTCTCTAAGTGTTGGGAAGCTATAGAATGTGTCATTCAGAGAAAGTTGTGGCATCTCCTACAGAGATTGTTACACAGAGACTCACAGAGATAGACAAGGTTGTATGATTCCTCCTTAGAGCAGGGGAAGGCACTAAATGATCTCCTTCTTGACTTCCCTAGGAATTCTTTGCTCACCTCGTGTTCCAAAGTACACAGAAGAAGAAGTAGTGCCCAGGGCATTAGATGCCAAGCACACATACTCTCCCTGGTCTTTGGAATTCATATCCTGGATATCCACCCTCAGGGTATTGTAGGAGGTTGATACTTGAATGTGGGGATAACGATGGCTTCCAGGACGGGTAGAAGCAATTAAATGGGTTCCATGATAAAAGGTCAGCTCAGAACGGGGCTCACTATCCACGTGACAGTGCAGGATACCCCAAAGACCAGTCTCTGGCTCTAGAAAGGAAGTCACAACAGGTGTCCGTGGGGCATCTGCAAAAAAGATCCTGAAATGAGTCTTAATGTTGGAGACATTTAAAACAAAAAAAAAAAGCTACAATATGAGAAAGAGTTCAAAACAGACCTAGTATCAGATAAACAGCTAAAGTCAGGTCTGGAATCAGAGAAAAACAGACTAGAAAGCCAGAAAAGGAGCTAGAAAAGAACTCTGAGTGGGAGGAAACCAGGGACTGACCTAAAATCACTCTAGACAAAGTGCTAGAGTTCATTCTAGAGTCATAGAAAGAGCTAGAGACAGACGTAGAATGAGAGACAGAGCTAGAAACAGACCTCAAATCAAAGAAAGAACAATGAGAAATAAAGCCAAAGATAGATCTAGAATCAGAGAAAAGCTAGAGAGGTGCCTAGAATCATAAAATGTAAGACTCAAAGAAAGAGCTCAAAGCAGACCTCAAATCAAAGAAAGAGCTAACCAGAGAAAAGGCTAGAATCTGACCTAGGTTCAGCAATTCTTTGTACCATCAGCAGGCTTGTGGTGAAGTCTAAGGCAATTAGTCCTAGGTTCCCTTCTGACATTCCCTTGTTTGCATGGTTCACTGAGGGGCAACTAGGTGGTGCAGTGGATAGAGCACCAGTGCAGGAGTCAGGAGGACCCGAGCTCAAATCTCACCTCAGACACTTGACACTCACTAGCTATGTGACCTTGGACAAGTCACTTAACCCCAATTGCCTCATCCTGGGTCATCTCCAGTCATCCTGATGAATATCTGGTCACTGGATTCAGATGGCTCTGGAGGAGAAGTGAGGCTGGTGACCTGCACAACCCTCCCTCACTCAAAACAAAGTCAAGTGAAGTCACGTCATTATTTCTCTGATGGCATGGTCTTCTTCAGCAATGAAGGACAAACACACACACACACACACACACACACACACACACACACACACCGGTTCATTGAAGACTCACTCACAACCAATAAAAAGATGGGTGTGGTGGGCCATGCATGCAACCTTAGCTACCTGAAAAGCTGGCAGATATCTTGTGCCTAAGAGGTCTGAGGTGACCAAACATCCACACTATTTGACTTCAGTATGATGGTGGAGGCCACCACCCAAGGAAAGGCAAACTAGCAATCAAAACTCCCATGCCAATCAGTAGTAGAATTTAGCCCATAATTAGCCACTATACTTCTAGTCTAGGTGAGATGGAGACCCAGTCTTTAAAGGAGGGAGGGAAATTTAACAAAAACCAGCTGGCATCCATAATAAAAGTACAGATAGCAAATAAACGAGGTTTGACGGGACCACGAAACTCCCTAAAGTGAGCAATACCAGTTCAGCAAGCAGCAATGAGATTTTTTTAAAAATTGTCAGTTTCAGATTCTTCATGACCCCATTTGGGTTTTTCTCGGCAAAGACACTGGGTATTTGCCATTTCCTTCTCCAGTTCATTTACACATGAGGAACTGAGGCAAACAGGGTCAAGTGACTTACCCAGGGTCACATAACTAATAAGTTTCTGAGGCTAGATTTGAACTAAGAAAGATGACTGTTTATGACTTCAGTCCTGGCACTCTATGCACTATGCACATGGAAAAGGGAGAAGTAAGGAGGGGACATTTTCGCCATATTCCACAGCCCAGGGAACAGATACTTCCAGTCAAACAGCAAACTTTAGGTAACTGAATCACTCACCAAGAGACTTATGAAGCCAAAGATTCCAACTATTGATATGTACATTCAGGGTTTTCAGGGCAACAGTAACTTTCACTTGCTAACAGCTCATGGCTGGTGTGTGTCCTCCCCCCTCAGGCCCCTCGCTTCCCTGTAGAGTCCCTAAATTCCCAGTGTTTCCCTCTCATGACCCTTCAGTCCCTCTTTTCAGTTGGTAATATCTGTACTTTCCATAAGCTGCTTTGCCAAAAAGGTGCTACAAACAAAAAAGCTAGAATCAAAGAAAGAGCTAGGGATAAAACTAAAATCAAAGAAAATGTTTGAGCCAGATCTTCAAGTCATGGAAAAAACTAGAAACACATGTAGAGTCAGAGACAGACCTAGAATCAGAGAATGATCAAAACAAAGGCTAGAAATTGACCTAGGGTCAGATACAGAGTCCTAAAAAGAACTCCAAGTATGAATGCAGATTGAAGCATGTTTTCTTTCACTTTCCTTATTTTTCCTGTGTTTTTTGTCTCTGTTTTCTTTCACAACATGACTAATATGGAAATATGTGCATGACTGTACATGTGTAGCCTACATCAAAGCTTATCTTCTCAACGAAGGGAAAGGAAGGGAATTTGGAACTCAAATTTTTTAAAAGAATATTAAAAATTGTTTTTACATATAATTGGGGAAAAATAAGATATTAAAAATGTATAAGAACTCCAAATAAACTAGATCTAAAGAAAGAATCAAAGTCAATGAAAGAGGCAGAGATAGATTGATAATCAGAGAATTAGACAGAGAAAAAAGCTAAAGATAGACCTAAAATCAGAGAATGAATTAGAGTTAGACCAAGAGCCAGAGGAAATACTAGAGTCCAGTTCTGCATCAGAGAAAGAGTTCTATCCCAAGACAGGGCCAGAAAAAGAGCTAAAGGCAACCTAAAAACAGAAAGAATTCATTTAGAGCAAGCATTGGAAAAATGGTAGTGAGACAAACTAGAAATATTCCTAGACTCAGAGAACATTCTACAGTTATACAAAGAGCTAGAGTGAGAGAAAGATCTAGAGATATACCTAGAACCAAAAAGCTAGAAAGAAATCTAGAATCCAAGAAATAGCTAGCCAGAGCAAACATCTAGAGGCCAACTTCAAATGAAAGACTTGGAGTTAGAGTTAGGGACAGCTCTACAATTAGAATTCTAGAGTCAGAGACCAAGAGGCTAATTTAGAGCTAGAGCAAGAGCTAAAAAACCATCTTAGAGGCAGTTTATCAGAGAAAATACTAGAGAAATGCCAAATTCAGACCTAGAACCAGACAAGAATCTAGAAATAAAATCAGAGAAAGAACCATGATCGGACAGTCAGAGAGAAAGAGAAGGAAGGGGAGGGGGAGAGGGAGAGAAAAATACAGAGACACACACAGAGAGAGGAAGAGAAACAAAGAGAGATAATGAAAAGGAGAGAAAGATGAGGGAGAAATGGAAGAAGAGGGAGATGAAGGGAGGGAGAGAGAAAAATACAGAGACATAGGGAGAGAGAAGGCAAGAGGAAGAAAGAGAAAGAGAGAAAAGGAGAGAGAAATAAAGACAGAGAAAGGGATAAAGAGATGAGGGAGGGATGAGGGAGAGATGGAAGATGAGGGAGAGAAAGGTACAGAGAGAGACATGAGAGAGGGAAAGAGGAAGAAAAAGAAAAAAGAAAGAAAGGGAGAGAGGAGGGAGCAGGAGAGAGGTAGAGGAAGAGGAGTAGGAAAAAGGAAGCTGAAGGAGGAGGGGGAGAAGACAACAACAGGAAAGGGAAATTAGAAAAAGAGAGAGAGATTTATCCAGAACCAGGGAAATACCTTAAGAGGTAGTACTCTAGCAAAAAATGATTGACTGACACGAAATTTGAGGTATAAATCAAGTTTAAAAACAGAGCTAGACCTTGAGCCAGAAAAAAAGGCAGAGATAAAAGAATAGTGAGTGAAATCCAAAGTTCTAGGAGTCTGATTTAAGAACTAGGGCCCTGGTCAGACATGGCTCCTGAAGGTGAAGGTGGGGAAGGATTTGTACCTAGGGTAGGATGTGAAGCTAAAATACAAACTCAGAATTTGTCATCGAGATTCTGAGTTGGAGAGACTACTAAGAGCCAAAGGAGTCCATGACACACAAAAAAGTTAGGAATTCCTGCTCTGACTGGAGCCATAACTAAGGTGAGGTGATGAGGGCTTTTTCCGGGTGCTAAAATTTAGAGAACTCTGGAAGTGATTGTGTTTCTTCAGCCAGTAGCAACAACTAAGTTTAGCACCTTGTTAACAAAAATAATGAGTTAAAGCAGGAACCTACCCAGACTATTCAAGGAAATTCCATCCAGGCTAGACCCCACCCTTCCCCCCTCCCCAGTAGCAGTCCCCCATGTCTCAGGGTCTGTGGCCTAGGATCTCTTCCTACCATGAGGCCTTCTGTCCTAAGGTGTCTGCACCCTGTGCCTCTGCGACCTCTACCTCCACTGGCTTATTGAATTTGTCTTTAAAAATCAATTCAGAGACACCTTTCCTGTTGCTTATCCAAGGACAATTTCCTGGCTGCATGTGCCCCATGTGTTAGAATTTCTGATGTTAGCCCTAAATCACAAGACAGAAGGAGGTCCTAAGAGCCGCCTCTCCTCCCCCACCCATACCTTTAAGAAAAGGATGGACACAGGAAAGTATAGAACTATTATTTTTTTAAAAAGCCAGTGGATTCTAAGGCCACCCTTAAAGGCTCAGTGAATTTATGCACAAAACAAGGCTGTGTCATATTTCATGTTCACCTGCGCCAGGCCTTGACAGGAGAAAGAGTTAGGGTTGGGATCTCCCCTTAGAGGCATCCAGGGGAGCCCAGACACTCACATAGCACTTTGAGGCTGACAGGGGCTGAGGAGGCCCTCCCCAAGGACCCCTCAGCATGACATTGGTACACCCCAGCATGGTCGCTGGCCACCTGGGAAAACATGAGCATAGGCTCTGGACCCTCTTGCAACCATCGGGAATTCCAGGACCACGTGTAGGTGGTGTTCTCTTGGGCCTGGCTGGTCAGCAGGCAAGTCATGTTGAGGGATTCTCCTTCATGAATCTCCAAGCCTGGCTCTGCTGTGACACGAAGCCCTGAGGAACATTCCAATGAGAGCAGTAGTAACAGCAATCATGATGCGTGCAACAATGAGACAGTTTACGTGAGTCAACGGAAGATGAGCTTACACTCCAAAGCATTTCTTCAAAAAACCACCATTTGATCCAGCTGTCCAACAGTATGTAACACAAAACCATTCCAGAATTATGACCTGCCCTAGGCACGCTCCTATCTCAACTCCCTCAATAATAATAGATGAGAACGAGAAATAATAACAACCATGACAAAAATGATGATCATTTTGCAATGTTTTAAAATATGTAGGGTTTACCTAGCTTATCTCATTTAAATCTTGGGAATATCCTCCAAGGGAGCTAATAGAGGTATGATTATTCCCATTTTACAGAGGAGAAAACTGAGGTACTGAGAAGTTTAATTTAATCTTTAAGAATCAGAAAAAGATGTCTATGTGTCTCCTCCAAGGGTGAAATCATCAATCTTCTGTCTCTCAAAGTACATCCCATCTTGCCTTCTAAAACAAGAAATATTCTGTCCATTCTTATGCAGTTTAATATTTTGTTATGCCCCTCCCTGTTCACCTCTATGTGACTATTTCATTCTCTAATCTCCCAGAGAATAGGAACTAAGCATCTCTTCTCTCTGACTAGAACTTTGAGAAAATCAAGGCCTAAATAGAGGCTCCCTGAGGGCAGAGACTATGGCTGTCACCTGAGATCAATGCCTCTCAGAGGCTGTGTCTCCCACATCAGACCATGGGCTGCTTCATCCGTCACACCAGGGCTTCCTCCTCTCCTCTCCTCTCCTCTCCTCTCCTCTCCTCTCCTCTCCTCTCCTCTCCTCTCCTCTCTGTCTCTCTGTCTCTCTGTCTCTCTGTCTCTCTGTCTCTCTCTGTCTCTGTCTCTGTCTCTCTGTCTCTCTGTCTCTCTGTCTCTCTCTCTCTCTCTCTCTCTCTCTCTCTCTCTCTCTCTCTCTCTCTCTCTCTCTCTCTCTCTCTCTCTCTCTCCTCTCTCTCTCTCTTGTTCCACTTCCCCACAAGGAACATGCTGCAAGACAGATAGTTCAGGGACTGAGGATGTCAGGAATATTGTGACTCCACCTATCCCTATACCTTGACCCAGTCCACTCGGGATGCCCAGAACCAACAAGAAGGACTGACTGAACCCTCCATCCCCATTCCCTAGACTTCCACCCAAGCCCTTCCTCTTACCTTCTCCCCACAATTGTCCAGTGGTAGTGATGGAGCCGAAAGTATTCTGGGCAGAACAGAGGTAGTCTCCTTCTTCCTCCATGCTGACATCCCACAGCTCCAGCCGAAGGGTATTATGGGTAGTGTGGACACGGCTTCTCCCCACCAGAGACCCAAAGAGACTCTGGCCAGAAGCCACTAACCTGCCATCCCGGGACAAGGTCAGCTCTGCTGGAGGCTCACTGTCCACAGTGCACTGCAACACAGTCACTCTGCCAGCCCGGGTATCCAAGAAAGAGGTCAGGAATATGTCCCTTGGGGCATCTGAGCATAAGGGAATCAGCTTGTGGGTGGAAAGCCAGACTACAGCTGACCCTGCCTGACCCCTAAACCTCCTAAGTCTACTCCCTTCTCTACTTTAAAGTCCTAAGGACTCCCATAATGCCTCTATTCTCTCCCACCGGGTATTTATAGATCCAGCATAGCATGTTTTTGGGGTCAGCCAGCCTGATATAGGCATTTTGCCAGGTTGTAGAATGGACATTCTTCCTGGCTTTGGAAGAATTCCTCAGCTTATCATTTGCTTTGAATTAATATTTGTGGAATTGAATCAAATCAGATTGAATTAAATTCACCTGAAATTTGATTCATTCATCTTGTTTTACTCATCAATTTGGGTATTCCCTCAAAGCAGGAACTGGGGTATCTCCTTCATCACACCCAGAACTCTCAAGAGTAAGGACTGTGTGTCCATCATCAGGCAAGAAACTCCTTGAGGAAAGGGATTGGGTCCTTCCCCCATCAGACAGAGGACTCCCTGAGGCAAAGCATTGGGTCCCACCATCAGACAGACCATCAGACCCGGGATTTCCTAAGGGAAAGACCTGGTTCTACCTCATTGGACTAAAATATTTCTCAGGATAAAGACTATCTCCCAACCTCCAAGGATACATGGGTCACTTAATATCATTTTTAGCTGAATGATCCTGACTGAATAAGCTAGGAAGGTTTTCTAAGTCAATTTCCTCATCTATAAAATGTACATCACAATACCTGTAGCACTCCTGTCACAAAAATGTTGATGGGTTCAAATGAAATAATAGATAACATTTATATAACCTTTACTATATTCCAGGCACTGGGCTACGTACTTTATAATAATTATCTCATTTGATCCTGTCACAATCCTGGAAGGTAGGTGCTATTATTATCCCCATTTTACAGAAGAGACAACTAAGCTAAACTGAGGTTAAGTGACTTGCCCAAGGTCACACAACTAATAAGAATCTGGGGCCAGTTCCTAACTCCAGATCTGACACTAATAGTATATACAGCGTAAAATATAATAGTAGTATTCTGAAGCAGCTAGGCAGCTCATGACGCCGCCCATGGATGCCTAGTGGGTGCAGGCATTACCATCAAAGGAGCCTGGTGCATCAGAAAGAAGCCTAGCTTTGGAGGAAGAGGATCTGGGGTCCAGTCTTACACTTTCTTTCTCTGAGCCTGTTTCCTCAAAAATGAGGGTATTGGAATAGATGACCTCTACTGTCTCTTCTTGCTTTAGATCTCTGAGCTGAGAATCACAAGACCTGGACAAAAGTGCTGCCTCTAACTGGGCTCCCTCCCTCCCCCTTACACAGGCGTTGCAGAGAGGCAGGCTGGGAACTTCGGACCCCCCGGGCATCTCGAGCGGTGCAGGTGTAGGCCCCGGCATCTCGGGCCCTGCTGGTGCCAAGGAGCTGGAGGATGTAAGTGGACCCCTCCTGGAGCCAGCGGCCATTGTGATACCAGGTATAGATGGTGGGGGGCTTGGCAGCAGGGTCCTCACATGTCAGGATGACAGGTGTGTCCTCGAGCACCTCGCTGGATGGGGTTATGGACACTCTGGTGACTACAGGGCAAGGAGACAGAGTTCAGGGTGGGGGGGACTAGCTGGACAGGAAAGAGACAGGCTTTGTGCCTGGAGCCCAAGATTCCCAGCTTTCTGTGAGGAGATTTTCCTTACCACCACCCCCTCTCCCTCACTAAAAACCTTACTCCTCCCCTTCCAAAAAAATCACCTTGAATTTCCTGTTTATACTTTGTATATACTTATATTTTGTACATGGTTTCTCCCCTGGAATTATTTTGTTCTATCTTTATAAGACCAGTGCCTAAGATCGTAAAAGTAGGTACCTAACCAAGGCTTGCTTACTGGGTTAGTCCATGAGCTATCCCTACATAAGACATCCTAGGGAAACCCTAGTCATAAGCAGCATAGGCATCTGCCCATATGGCATGATCTGGGGGACACTAATGGGGGGATTTTCATTCCCAGTCAGGGGGCTAATGACAGAGTGGAAAGAGCTCTTGATCTAAAGGACCTGGGTTCTAAATCAAACTCATTCACTACCTGGGTCATTTCACTCCCTCTGTGCCTCAGTTTTCTCATCTATAAATGAGAAGGTTGATCTCAATCTCTAATGCCACCTCTAAATTTAAATCCTTTAATCCATATGGAGAATAGACCTCTGTATGATCAGGAGGGTGAAGTCAGGTGTTTTGGGAGAACAGACCCTGTGCCCACCCCCTTCCAACTCTGCAAACATCCCCTTGAGGAGCCAACCCCCTATCCAGTGAAGGATTCAGCAGGGGACACAGGAACAGGAGACAAGGGACAGAGGTCAAGAGAGATGGGACATTCCTCCCATCACGCTTTGCAGTCCTGCCATCCCCTGTCCTGTGCTCACCCTCTAGGTGCAGCTCCAGGGAGGTGTTAGCCTGGCCCAGAAAGTTCTTGGCAGAACAGGTATAGAGGCCACTCCCGAGGTCCTTCTGCTCCTGCAGCTCAAGACGAAGGGTGTTAAGGGTAGAGAATGCCCCTAGTCGGGCTTGCCCAGTGGAAGAGGAGGCCAGGAGTTGACCAGCCCAGCTCAAAGCCAGCATGGCCGGAGGTTGGCTGTCCACAGTGCACAACAACACAGCCGGCTGTCCTATTTGGCTCTCAAGCAGAGATGTAAAACGCAGTGCCCGGGGTGGATCTAAGGGAAGGAAATCAGAACAGGGGAAACATCAAACAGGGAGACCTTCTTGAAGGAGGTGATGGGAAGAGTTGAAGGGAAGGGAAGATGCAGACTGACAGGGAGCATGAGGGATAGTGGGATCAAGCAGCACTAGTCAGAGAATTCAATTTAGCATGTGACTTTGGCTTCTTGAGCCTCAGTTTCCTTATTTGTAAAATGAAGAAATTTGGACTCAACAGCTTCTAAGGTCTGAATCCCTCACCTCCCTGAGCCTCGGTTTACCCCTCTGTAAAATGGAGACATTGTGACCTCTGAGGTCTGTTTCAGAGATAGGACTAGGCTCCCATGAACGTTCTCCCCATAGTCTTATCCAAGAGTCTCCCCACCCTTCGTGTCTTCTCCCCTTCCTCATGGTCATAACTAGCACATTGCAAAGCAAACTTTGTCCCAGACTACTGACCACAGAAAAAGGTATGTGCTTCCTCTCCACAGTGACCACTATCCCTTCACTTCATCACCACTATCACTGGCTCCCACTGCTGCCCTGAGCCACCCCCAGGGTCTTGCCATGTGGCACCTCTCTCCTAGGTCAGCCTTGTCTCCCTCCAGTCTCTGGGAAGCAGGCTGTCCCCTTCTCCCCAGTGTCCCTGAGGCTGACCTGTCCTCGGCACCCCACACCCAGGTGTCAGGATCTCTAGCTACAGCTCTGCCCCTCTCCCATGCTAGATTGGGAATCCATCTGGAGCCCCAGCTTCCCTTAATTTGACATGGGCCTTGGCCAAATTCCACACCTTCTCAAGGCCTTGCCTTTGTCATCTGTGAAATGGGAATAATCCATCTTGCTATCCCTGTTTGGCCAAGATAACTAAAGAATCATAGATTCTGAGATGGAAAGATGAAATGAGAAAGCAGCCCAGAAAGGGCTTTGGGACGAGTTGCAGTGGCTGCTCCTACATGAGATATTGACTCATTTCCCCAATTTTTAAAATGAAGACAAGAATCATTCAAACCCTATCCTCAGATACTGTCCCCTGCCCTGCCCCAGAGTGAGGCCATAAGGTAATTCAAAGCCCCTGGAGCCAGCCCACCCTGGGACTCACAGAGAACAGTGAGGCTCTTGGGGGAGGAGAGGCGCGTGCTCCCCTCGGGAGTGTCCACAGCACAGCGGTAAGAGGCAGCATCAGAAGCAGAAACGCTGGGGAGGAAGATGGAGGAGGAGCCAGGGCCTCCACCCACCCACTGCTCATTCCGGTACCACGTGTAGTTGAGCTGGGTAATGTCAGCCGCTGAGACCACACAAGTCAAGTTCACAGCCCGGCCCTCCCGAACGGTCAGCGAGGGCAACACCTGAACTACCACAGCTGTTGGGGAGAGAAGGTGAACCAGCGGTCAGACTAGCGGCCATGAGGCACACCCATCCTCCTCTTTCTGAGAGCAGAAACATGTTATTTATTATAAACAGTTATCCCTTTGGTATAAAAAAGAGATGGTGGAATCGAGAGCCAACCAGAATCATTCCTCACCTCTGAGCCAACTGGACAAACATGCTGTTTTTAACATTCTTTTTTATTGTGAGTTCCAAATCCACTCCCTCCCATTGATAAGGCAATGTATCAATTATACATGTGAGGTCATGCAAAGTGTATTTCCATATTTGCTATATTGCAAAATGAATAAATAAAGTGGAAAAAGTCTGCTTCAATCTACACTTAAAGTTCATCAGTTCTCTCTCTGGAGGTAAACAGCATTTTTCATCTTTGGAATTGTCTCAGATCATTGTTTGGATCAGAGTCTTTCTCAGTTGATCACCACACAATAGCTCTGTTGCTGGGCTCAGTGTTCTCTTGGTTCTGTTCACTTCACTTTTAAATCAACCTGGATCTAAAATGCCTCCTCCCATCACCACCTCCCCACCCCCACCCCCCCCCCCCACACACACACACTCACTTTCAGCACTGAAGGCCACAGAAGCTGTAGCATTCCCAAGGACATTGCTGGCTTCACAGGTATACACTCCTTCATCTTCAAGCAGTACATTTGGGATCTCCACACGGAGGACATTGAAGGCCCGAGTAACTCGGAAAGAGTCCACTCCAATTCTGCTCTCCGAGGAAGCCAGGAGCTGGCTGCCCCTGAGCAGCCTCATCTGGGCCTGGGGATCACTGTCTACTTGGCACAGGATGAGCCCCAACCTCCCAGCTTCTAATTCTAGCAAGGCAGTGAGGGTAGGCTGTCGTGGCCGGTCTGTGTGGGGAGAGTGGGGGCAGGGGGAGAAAAATGTACAAGATAAGCTAATAGGATCCCACTCCACAGACTCTTTTCCTAAGCCCTTGGTCTCTCAGACCAAGGTTCTGGCTTCCTGACGGTGGGCATAGCCAGCTGTGGAGCAGAGGGGAAATCCCCAGCCTGGGCACCTGCCTCACATACCTTGTCTCTGGGCACCTGAGGAGGCAGACTCTCTATCCCACTTTAAGTTGGAATAAGTACCCCAACTACTCTTAGAAGAGTGTACAGGAGCGCTGGGGTTGGGGGACAGACACTATCTCACATCCCTACAGGTTTGAGTTCTGAAACTCTGGGAATAAATTGCTGAGGATCCCCTCCGTGTGACATGGGAACATGACCTACTCCTTTCTCCCCCAGGGCTCCCATTCCCTCTACCTGACTGCCCTGAATACTCTAAAAGAACACCTGGTTTGTCCCCCTCTTTCTCCTTTCCAATTTCTCTTCCTCCTCTTTCTCTTTTCTCCCCCCTCTCCAACCCTTGCCTTTTCCCAGATACCCTCCACTGGCAACTCTTCTTTTTCTCTCTCTTTCCCTCCATTTCCCCAGCCACAGGGGCAGTACTTACAGGACACATGAAGGCTAACGGGGGAGGCAAGGCTGGCAGCACCCCCCGGGGCCCGGGCCTGGCAATGGTAGGCACCACCCTGCTCAGCAGTGATGGAAGGAAAGTGGAGCATGGACACCGTGGGCTCGGGGAGGTGCCGACTGTCCCGGTACCAGTGGTAGGTGGTTCCATCAGGGGCCCCCCCTGTCACTTTGCAGCTCAAGGACACTGCCTCCCCTTCGTGAACCTCCAGAGATGGTGATACCTGGACCCACGCAGCTGGAAAAGAACAAGAGGAGGAACAGAGGGTCAGGGCCTGTACAATCCTCACTTCATGAGGCATAAGCTGCCCTCTACAAGCTAGATGGGGAAACAGCACCCCCATTCACATAGAGGGAAAGGCAAGCCAGAGCAAAGGCCAGGGAACTTACTGAAGATCACACATCCTTAAGAAAGAATGGAATTTAAAAGTCAGATATAGGTGAGAATTTGGCAGCAGCTCAAGGAATCTGGCAGGACAGAGGGAAAACATGAGACTAGGAATTAGGAGACAGGCTGAAGTTCCAGCTCACACATTACACAAGTAGCTTCCCTTCTGTGGACCTCAGCTTCCTTATTTGTAAAATGAGGAGACAGGAGGGAATGATCCCCAGAGTGGCTTTTCTCAGTCCCCTTTGCAGCTGCCATATCTCCAGGCTGCACTGGATCATGAACAGCTCCTTGGTGGTGCCTTGGGCTATTTGTGAGATGCAGCTCGGAAGGTAGATCACAGCAGAATATAAGGAAGGTCATCACATACACACACACACACACGCACATGCACGGATACACACATACACAGACACACAGTGAAATGATCTGCCTCAGGAGAAAGGGAGCTTCCCATTCTTGGAATACTGGCAGCTTCACAGATTTTGAACTGGAAGAACCTACATCCTAGCTACACTGCCACACACAATGACATCCCATGTCCTCGTTGTGTGCCTCTGTCCAGACTGCTCCTCGTGCTTGGAATGAAGCCCCTTCTGTCCTCTGCCTCCCAGAATTCCTAGCTTCTTTCAAAGCTCAACTTGAGGTCTACCTCCCATGTGAGAGGTTCCCTCATCTCAGCCGTTAGCGTCCTCACTCCCCCAACCACAAAAATTACTATGCATTTATTTTTGTATAAACATTTTTGTTGATTTATTTGAAGAGGAGGGAGAGAGAGAGAGAGAGAAAGAGAGAGAGAGAGAGAGAGAGAGAGAGAGAGAGAGAGAGAGAGAGAGAGAGAGAATTGTTATGCTGAATGAATGAGCCCTCTTCTTCATTATAGATAATGAAGAGCCTGGCCCAAGGCTGCAGAGCTGTCCAGCCTGCAGCTGGGTGACCTCAGGGCTGGACCTCTGCAGAGGCCTCTGGCACTGGGCCTGAGCTCCAGTTTCACAACTTATGTTGGCACCTCCTAGTCTGGGATTCCACTATAACTAAACTAGAAAGAAGAAGGGACCACCTCCTTCAGACGCATATTTTAAAGACACTTTCTTCACTGTTTTATCTCTAGTCATAATGCCTTTACTTGAAAATCAAATTTATTTTAATCAAGTTACATGCCAGAAAAACGTTTTTTGTTTGTCGTGACCTTAAATAGCTTCTGGCATGGTGGTCTACCACCACCTAGTGGCACTGGTTAGTGTTGCAGAGAGGAATTCTCAAATTTTAAGATCTCAAATTTAAAGTAGAAGTGCACCTCTAAGAGCTTTGAGTCCAGCATCCTCAAATTACACTAGAGGAATCAGAGATTCCAAGAAATGAAATGACTTTTCCAAGGCCACACCAGTTGTAAAAAGTGGCATCTTGGTGATGAACAGGACCCGGAGTCAGAGACCTGATATCAAATACTGACTCAGATACTTAGTATCTTTATGACCCAAGGCAAGTCACTTAGCCTCTGACTCAGTTTCCTCATCTGTAAACAGGAGATGATGTATAGCAGTACTGCCATGTGGCTTGCCTTTTAAGTCATAATTTCCACATAAACTCACAGTCTAACATTGATAGATATTATCTTGGCCCAGTGCACTGTTGCTTAAAGGACAAGTTGAAAACCTGCTTATGTGACCAGTTGTGGGCTAAAAATTGGGGAAATGAGTAGGCTTGGTTCCTGTCTTGAATTTCAAAATTCTAATGAATGTATAATGCTAAAAAAAATAATTTCAAAATTCTCCTAGCTGGACCATGTTTACAAGCCCATCTTCTGTCATCATGTTTACCAGAATGGTATGAGAAACCTCGATAAATCTTTTGGTAAATTCTCAAAACTTCCCCATCAGCCAGTCAAACTGCATCGTACAAAACAAAAATAACAGTCCTGATGTGAACTCAGTGAATGACTGGAAATCATTAGTAATTTGAAAGGCTTACAGAGGGGTGCCCCAAGGCTACCTAGGAGGGTCTACAACAGGGTGCTTCAGGGATCATCTTTGGTCCTATTGCTTTCACCATTTTATCAATGATTTGGATGTTTGTCAAATATCCCTCAGAAGCAATCTTATCTCCTTGTAGTAGATATCTTCCATAGGTGGTTGAACTACATGTTGAGTACACTCCCCTTCAACCTGACCCTCTTTCTCTCACTCATTTAATAACACTGCACCCTAAGCCACCCTTTCCATGTACTTCTTTCATTGCCCTCTCTCATGGGTCTAGTAAAATATCAATCAATCAATGAACATTTATGAAGCACTTACTCTGTGCCAGGTACTATGCTAAGCACTGGGCAGTTTACATACATTATTCTACTTAATTCTTTCAAAAACTCTGTGAGGTAGTGGTATTGCTAGCCCATTTTAGTTAAGGAAACTGAGGCTCAGAGGTGTCAAGCGATTTACCCCTGGTCATGTAGCTAGTGTGTGCTAGAGGAAAATCTTTCCAGATTACAAGTTCAACTCTCAG
This sequence comes from Notamacropus eugenii, assembly GCF_028372415.1. Taxonomy (NCBI): domain Eukaryota; kingdom Metazoa; phylum Chordata; class Mammalia; order Diprotodontia; family Macropodidae; genus Notamacropus; species Notamacropus eugenii. The sequence goes on along the minus strand of NC_092872.1, from coordinate 736,076,951 downwards.
TTGCCAAGAAGGAAGGACCAAGGGAGACAGCAGAGACACACTAACCATGAACTTGAAAAAAGATCGTGGTGGAGGCTGAGCCATGAGCATTAGTGGCCTGGCATCGGTAGTTCCCAGTGTCTTCTAGTCTCAGATCCTTGATTTCCATCTTCAGGGAGTTAGGGCTAGCTTCTACCTGGAGCTGCCTGCCCTCCAAAACCCTGGAGCTGAGGCTGGAAGCCACCAGCTCCTCTCCATGGAACAGGGTCATTGTTGCAGGGGGATTGCTGTCAATGGTGCAGAGGAATACGGCCACGCGGCCCCCAGTAGTGTCCAGGAAGGCAGAAAGATGAGGGGAAGCTGGAGGGTCTGAAGAGGGAAGAGAGGTAGGATTCAGCTGACTCCCCAACCCTGTCACCCAGGTATACCCTCATCATAGCCTAATAGTAGTTACAACACACCTTCAGTCATACGGCTCAACCCAAGCTCCAACCCACATTCTAGCACCTCCCCGAAGCCAGCTCTATGTTCCAGACTGGCCTGTCCTATTCCCAGCCAAACCCTATGCATCCTGAAACACTGTCCTACTAGCCCTCACACCCTAAGCCTCAGAGCTGGAAGGGACTTTAAAGGTCAGCTTGTCTAACACCTTCCTTTTAGAGAGGAAAGAAACTGACATCTAGAAAATTTGTTGTTCAGATGTGTCTGACTCTTCAAGACCTTATTCGGGATTTTCTTGGCAAAGAGTTTGGAGTAGTTTGCCACTTCCTTCTCCAGCTCATTTGACAGATGAGGAAACTGAGGCAAACGAGTTAAGGGACTTGCCCTTACACTTACTCACATAGCTATTAAGTGTCTGAGGTCATGAATTCATGAATATGAGTCTTTCTGACTCTAGGTCATATGCTGTATGCACTATGGCACTTCTCAGATGCCTAGAAAAGTTAAGTGACTTTCCCAAGGTCACATGGCTAGTCAATAGACAAAGGTAGGACTCAAACTCAGATCTTCTTATTTCAAAGTCAATGCTTTTCTTCACACTATTCTACACTGTGTGACCACTGACCAAGTCCTCAACCTTTCTAAGCCTGTTTTCTCACCTATTAAATGAGAAAAAGAACATTTGCACTACAAAGATAAAATTAAAATCATAATATAAACATAGGCTATTAACTCCATGGGAGAGCTAGCCTCAGTCCCAATTCTAGAGCTAACCTCAACCCCAACACCAGAGCTAGCCTCAAATCCAGTGCTAAAGCTAGCCTGGCCCCAGTGCCAGAGCTAAACTCAGTTCCAATGCTAGAGTTTGCCTCAGACCAAGCCTCATCCTCCCAGACACTCTATCCCTCTTCATCTTCCCCACCCAAATCCACCTTCTTCAAACATATTCTAATCCATCCATAGTTTGCCCCTGTGCCCCTTCACTCACACAGCACATGCAGAGCCACTGTGGGGGAGCGTCTCTCCCCTATTTGGGTACTGACATGGCAGGAATAAAGGGCAGCATCTGTCCTAGTCACAGGCTGAAGGACCACAGTTTCTTGTGATCCCTGGGCCCACTGGGCCCCGTCCCGGTACCAAGTGAAATTCATGAGACTATTGTTTGACTCCCGGATCACGACGCAGGTCAGATTGGCCTCTTCACCTTCCTTCACCGTTGTTGATGGAAAGATGACCAAATGGGTACCTAGGGAGGAGATCAAAGTCATGGAGTCAGGGATGCCTGAAGTTAAGGTCATGAGGACCATCCTCCTGCCTCCACACCTGTGTCTGGTCCTACCAACCACAAAAGATGGGACTGACAGCCACATCATCCCTCCCCAGCCTCCATGCATGATTGTGCCTAAGAGAGATCAGGGATATCACTGATTTTATCAATTCCTCTCCCTCCATGCAGGAAGCCCATCACCCAACTCAGATGTGAGTCCTGGTAAGATGCCATAGCTCATCAGTATCAAGGCTGGAAATTTGTACCATGTAATATTAGAACTAGAAGGACCATAATGAACTAATTCAGCAGCCCGTTTTACAAATGGGGAAACTAAGGAGGAACACCATGAGCATACTGAAACTCATTCTAGACATGGTTCTCCTTTCTTAAGACCACTTTTTTTTTTTTTTTGCTAGGTCCACAGATAGTTCAATCCAAAGCTGTAACATTGCTCAGTCTCACTCAAATGTCACTTGGACCCACCAAGACTCACTGTCCCATTCACTAAGGACTGATCCCATGGCTATAGCCACACCCATCCTTCCCGCTAAGCCCCCTCCTCCTTCCCCCTCCACTATACCTAAGTACCTGTCCTTGGTCCCCCAAACCATCTCTCCATCAATTCACCCAAACACCCATCTCTCCAACTTCCCTGAGGCCATCTTCTGAAATACTCACTCTGGGCTTGAAAAGCCACGGAGGCTGTGGAATTGCCAAGACTATTGGTGGCTTCACACGTGTACTCGCCTTCATCTTCCAGCACCACATTGTGGATCTCCACACGAAGGGAATTAGGACTGGAGGTTGCCTGAGCTCGAGGATGGCTCTGCCCACATCCACACCCACAACGAGAGGTGGCCACAAGCTGGTCTCCTTGGAGCAGCCTCAGATCAGCTGGTGGGTCACTATCTACTCTGCACAAGAGAAGGCCCAGCCTACCGGCCTCCATGTCAACCAAGGCAGTAAGTGTGGGTTGCCGTGGGGGGTCTATGAGCAGGGAAAAGGCAAAGGAGAAGTGAGGGATGTGCAGTGGTGGCTATTGTCCTGTCAGACACACACCACACACACATACACACACACACACACACACACACACACACACACACACACACACACTCTATTATCTAGCTACCTTGCTACCCATGACATCTCTCAGCTCCTCACCTTTTCTATGCCTCTGCCTCCTGACTTCCCTGGTCTCCTTCTATACTCAATTCAAATGCCCCCTTCTTCAAGAAGCTTTTCCCAGTCCCCCAGTGCTAGTGCCTTCCCTCGGGGATTGCCCATTCATCTTGTCTCTATATCTTGTCCATACATACTTATTTGCATGTAGTCCACCCCATTAGATTCTGAGTTCCTTGAGGGTAGGGATTGGTTTTTGCCTTTCTTCCCTCAAAATATCATGTTCCTGACACATAATAGACATTGAATCAGTGCTTTCTGAATTGAAGTGAATTAAACTAGTCTTCAAACTCCTGAAAGACACGGATAAACCCTTGCCCCCTCACCCACTCTCCAGGCCCCCACCACTGTCTGGCACTGTGCCCAAGCACCCAGCAGGTGTTCAGTAAGGAATTACTGGGTGTGATGTTGGATGGATGGAGGCAGGGAGGTCAAGAGGATTCCCTAACCCATAGCATTCCCTCCCCATCCCAACATCTTGGAATATACTCACAGAGAACAGTAAGTGCAGCAGGAGGCGAGGTTCGACTGCTGCCCAGGCTATCCTGGGCCCGGCAGTGGTAGGAGCCTGAGTTAACACTGAGCACCTTGGGGAAGGTGAGGAAGCTGAAGGGTCCTTCCTGCAGCCACTCTCCATTCCGGTACCAGGTATAGAGGGCATAGGGCTGGTCACCCTGGGCAGCCACACAGCTCAGTGTCACTTCCTTGCCTTCCACCACCTCGTCAGCGGGATCAATTCCAACCCAGGCTGCTGTGGAGAATGCAGGGGAAAGGGTCAGGGAACACATAGATTAATTCATCAGAGCCCCAGCCACCTGCCTCTGAGACTCCTGAGGCCCAGAACCCACTTCAGGCTACCTTGACCTTAACTCTACACTGCCTGCTCCAAGAATTCTTCTGGGATTTCTCCTCTCCCCATCTTTTTTTTTTTTTTAATTTAAATGAACCTTCCTTTTTCTCAGGGCACATTTTTTCAGGTCTAGACAGAGGCTCCCTGAGAGCAGGACCAGCCCTTAATGCTTAATCCAATTCTCTACCTCATAGGGTTTACTCAATATATACAAGAAGAGCTACCTCTAGGAAGGTCCTTGAGATTCTTGGAAGACAGTCCAGAGTGAATGCCCCCAGCAGCATCCCTGAGCCCCTCCCCATGACTGCCCCACCACTGCCTCAGCTTCTATGTCACCCTTACTGTTGGCCTTGAGGTCATGGTTGGAGGTGGCCTTTCCAAGGGCATTGATGGCCTCACACTGGTAGTCCCCACCATCATCAGCCTCCAGTCCTTGAATAGTCAAGCGCAGGGAGTTGTAGCCACTAGAGACACTGAAGCGTTGACTGGGTGTGTCCTGGGAATTTGAGGAGGCCAGTAGCTGGCCAGCATGCCGAAGGCTCAGGTTGGCCTGGGGCTTGCTGTCCACGGAGCAATGGATGATGGCTCTCTGGCCCCTCTGGGTTTCCAGGAAGGAGGTGAGCACGGGGACCCTTGGTGGATCTGCACAGATCAGAGATGAAAGTTGAGAGAGAATACCTAGCCAGATCCAGGGACCCAAAAGAAGAACCAGTATGACGGGAAGAATGGTGGCTAGTGTCCCATCACATCTCCTCCAGGAAGCTTTACAGGATTTCTCCAAGGAGAGTTACTGGCTTCCCAACCCCTAACCTTTCTTGGAGTCCCATGGCTGCTGCCTCCTATCGGGTCCCCAGGATGCCTGTACATTTATGAAGGCTTATGATGGCCATTTAAAAAGAACATCATATTGGAGAGAACACACACACACAATGTGGGTGATTTAATAGCTTAAAGCTGCACCAAGACTTTTGGGATACCCTCTATATCTTCATATTTATTCAGAGAACACTTTGTTTTCCCACAGAAGCTCTGTGAGGTAGGAAATTGAAGTACTATTACCCCCTTTCATTGATGGAAAGTGAGACTGAGAAGATAGGTGTCTTTCTCAAGGCTCTACCACTGTGGAGTCACAGAGTCACAGAATTTCACCATTGGAAGTGAGCATAGGAACTGTGTTATGATGGGATAGAATGGGGAAGAGGAGGGTGGTCCTAGATGGAGAAACTGTTTGGAAAGTGCAAAAGACCCAGGAATCGGGCTGAGTGGAGCTATTGGTCTATGGTCATCAACTGGAGGAAGAAAGAGCTTACAGAGAGCAAACCCCTCTCATTTAACAGATGAGGAACTGATCCCCAGAGAGAAGTGACTTCCCCAAGGTCACACAGCCACTCTGCAGAAGAGACAGGGTGGGACCTGATTTTCTTGACACCAAGCCCAGGGCTATCTCCAGAACATGGAGCTGCTGCTCCTGGGGCTGTTGCCACGAAGATGGAATAGGTCACATCACACCCCTCAGCTGCCAAAGGGCCCCCCCACCCTTCCAGCCCCAACCCCTGCCAAGGATGAGGGTGACTCACAGGTGACCACTAAGTTAACAGGTGGGGAGGCCTTGATGCCTTTGGAATTCTGCACCTGGCAGAAGTAGAAGCCGGCATTTGTGCTGCTGACTTGGGTGTAGGTAAGAGTCTGGACAGCCAATTCCTCAATCCACACATTATTCTTGAACCAGCTGTAGGAGACATTCTGCTGCTCCTCCCCAGGCAAGGTGCAGGTGAGAGCCACCGCCTGCCCTTCCTGGACGATGCCAGGTGGGTGCACTTGGATCAGTGGATCTAAGGGACAGGCAGGTACAGGATGAGGGAGGGAAGGGGCCAGGAAGGATCTTGGAGGTCAAGAACTCCCCAGGGGCAAGGCCCAGTCTCTCCCATAAACCCAGGGGTTCTGCGAGGGCATGCCCTGTGTCTCTCAGCCCCAGCTGCTGCTTCCCTACCCTTAATTAGCACCTCTGACAGACCCTGTTCTATGCTCCACCAGGGCTGAACCTCTTGGCCTGACCTCCAAGGATATTCAATTGCCCCAAGTCTCTAGGGTTAGGTGGGAATCAACCCAATCAAGTTCATGCCAGGGCACATTCTCCAAGAGCTTCAATTTCAATGGAATTCAATAATAATTTTGTGGTTGTTCAGTCATTTTTTCAATCATTTCTTTGTCTTTGTTAAGGGATTTACCAAGAGTCACAAAGCTAGTGAGTGTCTGAGGCCAGATTAGAACTTATAAAGATGAGTCTTCCTGACTCCGGGCCCAGCACTCTGTGCACTATGGTACCACCCAGTAGGCCCAATAACTACTTATTACTATTTATTTACTATGCCAACTACCCTCCCAAGTGTTGGGAATCCTAAGAGGCAAAAGAAACTGTCCTTGTCTTCAAGAAGTCTCCCTAGTAAGTGGCAAAATCAGAATATGAACCCAGGTCTAACCTGAGTTCACTCTGCCCTTCTTAGTCAGTCCTAAGCTCACTACATTTCACCCTGTGACCCAGTGCTCTGCACTCAATAAGTAAAGAATCAAAGTTTATTAAATTGAATTAAAATCTAACTGTAACCCCACCACATAGTCTGACCCCCTTGATCAAAACCTCATCCATGAACCTCTCCCGCCTCACCAGGTACTAGCACCAGTTGATGTTCCAGACTTGCTGGAGTTCTCTCTACTAGCCTAAGAACCAGCCCTTAGCTCATTAGCAAGACTGAGGTGCCAGAAAGGGACTGAGATCCCTGAATGTTTGCTTACTCCTGCCCAGAAGAAGGGGGCTAACTACACCCACTTCCTAGGTCAGCCCAAGGTGACTTATCCTCTGCACCTTCTCCTAGCAGAGAAAGATTTTCTAGAATCCCAGGGAGCCACACTTCCTACTATCAAAAGCACTGGTTGAAGGAACTCACCAAAGATGGGGACAGTGATGGGGGCAGCAGCCCTGGTGCCCACCGCATTCTCCACCTCACAGGAGTAGCGCCCCTGGTCCTCCCGTGTGGCTTTGCTCACCTGCAGCACTTCTTGATTGGCATCATGGAGTGTGCCATCTTTAAACCACCTGAAGGTAGTGGGCTTAGGGTGGCTGCCATTGATGTGACAGGTGAGGGTGAAGGAATCCCCCAGGTGGATATTCTGCTTGGAGGGCCTTAAAGAGACCTCCACTCCTCTGGGGGCATCTAGAAAGAAAAGACAATGAGTAAGGAGCAGCATCCATCAGATGGTGAGGTCCTATGGAACTGAGAGCTGAAGCCACTCCATTGTCACTCCTTCTTTTCATTAATCCATGCCCCTCTTCTTCATGCAAAGTCAATTCTTTCAGAAAACTCTCCCGATTAACTCAGATTTTTGCTTTTCTCTGGGCCCCCTCAGTACTCCCTTTTAATTACTAAGATTCTGGGTTACTGAGTCCTAAAAACTACTATCATACTCCTCTTGCTCAACTGATCCATGGTGGGCTCCCAGAGCAAGCCCCCTGAGGGGAAAGTTAACCCATGCTGCCCCACATCTGCACTACAAAGTCCTTGCTTACAGCAATCCAGCAGGTGTGGAAAAATTGGGGGAGGGAGAGGTAACTGCTTATTAGAGCCCTCCCCCCAACCCTACAAGTATCCAGACCAACAACACCATTGAAGCACCTTCCCTCCTCTCCTCTATCCATCTTATCCCCTGTTAGTGCTCTTAAATAGACCCAGCTGCCAACCCACTCCCTTCCAGAAGCTTTCCCAGATGATCCCTGCCCATACAGAACTCTCACTCTTCTGGACTCCTGCAGAACTCAAGATGCCTAATTCTAAACACTCCTGTTTTGGTCTCTACTTCATGGATGAATCTGCCACCTTCTGGTGAAGAAGTCACTCAAGGTCTGTTTAGAAATACTATGTAGGATTTCAATTCAAATTCATGAAAAGAGTTATTTTTGTTGTTCTGTCACGTCTGACTCTTCATGACCCCATTTTGGGGGTTTTCTTGGGAAAGATACTGGAGTAAGGTACTGCTATTTCCTTTTCCAGCTCATTTTACAGACAAGGAAACTGAGGCAAATGGAGTTAAGTGACTTGCCCAGAGTCACACAGTTAGTAAGTTCTGAGGCTAGGTTTGAACTCATGATGAAGAGGAGTCTTTCTGATTCCAAGTCCAGTGCTATTCATTGTGTCACAAAAGTCCCTCTAAAATAGAGCATTCTGCATCCAGAATAAAGTAAAATTAGTCTGTTAAATGATTTTTAGTATCATAAGGATAATATTATGGGGGAAGAGAAGGGAAAGTAAAAAGTATGCAGCATTATAGCAATGTCACTATCCACAATGTTACACGTAACACATATTTTTGGACTCTGTGTATGGAACCATTGGGTTGACTTTTTTTTCCTCTCTCTAAAAATATTGTTTGTCATACGGGATAACTCTCTGGAAGGGGAAAGATGGTGACTGTGGTTATGGAAGAATCAGAAAATATCAAGTTAAACATTATAAAAATCATGTTCTAACTGTTCTCTGATTGGAAAAGGCTCTTTGTGAGATTTTTAGGAGGGCGGGTTTTAGGGAGGGGTGGATTATGTTGTTTTGTTACTGTGTGTTTTTCCATTTCTATTGAGCCTTGAGAAAAAAGCGACAGCAAGGGTAGAGCAGGGCACCTAGAAAAGCAGAGTGACCTTCAAAGATGCGAACAAGGAGTCCGATGAATAAGCAGGGCAACAGGGGACATCTCTGAGGACAGCCTTCAGATAGCTCAGTATGCCAGCAAAGGGTTCGAATGGATTCCAAGGACATGGGCAGGAAAGCATGATTAGGTTAGGCAATGATCGGCAACACTGAAGGGTCAGTGAGAAAGGTACCAAAATGTACCTAAGTGTTTCATGGTTCTTTAAATCCTTCTTCAAATTGTATGTCACTGATTTAAATGTAATAATAAGTCATTCTAGTAAATGTTATGCTAGGCTGGTGTTTTAAAGCTGCCCTTCTAATCTCCTAGTGAAAAGATGACTGAGTACAAAATTGTGCACAATTCCCTTTCAATCCATTTTCTTTCTCTAAGCTATTCAAACACAAGGCAGGGGCCCACACACCACAATCCACCGCCCCCACCCCTGAACTGGCAGCTCCCAAATTGTAGACAAAATGCCTCGGAGGAAAAAACCGTGGCAGGAACTGAGACAGCAAACCTAGAGATCCACAAATAGACTGTGGCCCCCCCTGAGAGTAGAGAACCTGGCCTTCTCCCCCTTCTGTTTAAAAAAAAAAGTCATTGATTTATGAGTTTATTGGTTTCTTTTTATAATTAAGTTTAAATTACTTATCTCCACTTGACTCACTTCACCTTTATCCACAGAATTTACCCCCTTTTGTTAGGTAATAGTTCATTACACTTAGTTAATTTCATTTTTTTGTTAACTAATGTTGCTTTTTTTAGTCAAATTCAGCAGCAATACAAAAAGCTTTTTTTTACCCTGTTTTTTAAGCTAGGTATGATTGCTTCTTTGTCTTCCACCAAGAAAGATTTTCTCTTTCCACCCTAGGAAGGCATAAACCATCAACCTGGAAAGACCTAGCTGCGTTTGGATTGCTAGGTTACATAAGTGTAACAGATGAAAGAATCTTTTTCCAGTAAGAAGACGGTAATCCCAGAGATATTTATCTAGGGAGACATAGGAATATACGTATAAGGTCTAACGGACCCCAAAGCGGAGTCCCCAGGACACTGAAAGAACCTGGAGGCTGACAGGTTGCGCATCAGACATCACTCACACTGCACCTGAAGCTGGATCTGCCCCTGGCTCTGCTTCCCCGAAGCAGAGAACTGGCAAGTCAGCGTCCGGCCATGGTCACGCCAGGATAAGGCAATGCTGAGGCTTTGTTGGTAGATGATTCTGGTGGGCTCCAGTACCTGAAGTTGTTCAATGCTGGAGTGAACAGGATCCTGACCATGCCAGGAGAGGGGGGTCCCATCTTCAGGACACACGTAGGGGGTGGAACAGCTGAAGATGACTTGGGTGTCTTCCTGGAGATGAGCAGGGGAGGCAATGGTAGGGGTCCCGGGTTCCTCTAGGGTGGAAATGGAACATGTAGGGATGGGCTCACCCCTGGCCCCCTCTCCCATTCTCTGAAAAATAATCCCCACTCAGGAGGTACAAAAGACAGGGTAGGTGTCTTAGGAGGAAAAATATACAGAAGCCTCTTCCCCATGCCTGTGGCTCCTGAATAGCTCTAGACTTTTTTATGAAACCTCACACATCTCTCTCCCACATCTGAACTGAATTCTGACCTACCAAAAGGAAGGAGAAGATGGGAGGATGGAAATGAAGATAAGAATAAGAATGGCGTGGGTCTAAGAGATGAATCATGGGGATGGAATTTTTGATTGGACATGAGCTGTCCTGTTTTAGGAAGGATGTTGACAAACTGCAACCTGTCCAGAGAAGGGTGGTGAGCAGGGTGAAGGGACTGGAGAGGGCATTGTATCAGGAGCCATTGAAGGAACTGAGAATATATATATTCGAGAAGATTTAAGGGAAACATGACAATCATGTGGAACTAGAGGTGCTCTGCTGGACCCCAAAGGACAGAACTCGGAGCAGTGGGGATGTGCTTCAGAAAGGCAGATTTAATCTAGATACAAGGAAGAGCTAGCTTACAATGAGAGTCACCTAAAAGTGGAATGGTCGGAAGAGGATGAGGAGGAAGAGGAAGAGAATGAGGAAGAGGAGGTTGTAGAGGAGAAAAAAGTGGTGAAGGAGGAGGAGGAGAAGAAGGAGGAGGAGGAAGAAGAGAAGGAGAAGGAGGAGAAGAAGAAAAAGAAGGAGGAGGAGGATTTTGTGAGTGTGACAGTAGGAGTAGAGGTGAAGGAACAGGGAAAGAACGAGTACAAAAGAATGTGTGGAGTTTGAGAATCAATGAAAGCAAATATTTCCTAAAACTTTGAGTTATCCAAATGTGTAATGGAATGTCCTGATAACTAATGAGTTCTTGATCTCAGTCATGTCCAACTCTTCATGAACCCCTGGATCATAGCACATCAATACTGTGCATGGGGTTTTCTTGGCAAAGATACTGGAGTGGTTTGCCATTTCCTTCTCCAGTGGATTAAGGCCAACAGAGGTTGTGACTTGTCCAGGGTCACACAACTAGTGAGTGTCTGAAGCAGGATTTGAACTCAGATCTTCCTGACTCGGGGGCCCAGTGCTCTATCCACTGAGCTGCCTCCTATCAGTAATGATCTTTAAACAGTGGCTGCCTGGGGTGGTGGAGAAGGGGTGGTCAGGAATGGGCTGGATCAGATGATCCCTGAAGTTCCTTCTAAATCTGAAATTCTTGTGGTTCCATGAGGGGAAAAAGATAAGGGGATTGGAGAGGAGGGTGGAGAATAGGAAGGAGGAAGTGATAGAGGATGGCCCCACCCTCCCCAGTCTCACCAGTAACCTGGATTGCAGTACTCTTCTTGGCAGACCAGCTATCCACCCCAACGATCTCAAATCGAAAGGTATAGTCCCCATTGTCTTCAGGACTGAGCTTCCGTAAGAGGAGATTGCAGGTCTTCTGCTGAAGGTCCCCCAGAAACACAGCCCGGCCTTGGTACCTCTTCTCCACCTGTTCTAGCTCTTGGGAATGGCTAACCACCATCTTTTTGTCAGCATTTGAGTAGTCCCTGTACCAGATGCCTTTGATGCCTTTGTCTGTTTTCACATCACTAGGGAAGCTAAAGGTGCAGGGGATGACCAGACAGGAGCCTTTGACACCCTGAACATTTTCAGGGCTGATCACCTTCCAGGACCCCAGGACTGAGGGGATAAAGGAGGGAAAAGATAAAAGGGGGAAGGGGGAAGGGGGAGAAGTCACTGACTTCCTGAATATCCTTAGGGCGATTGCCTCCCAGGAACCCAGTCCTGGTGGTAAAGACAAGCGGGAAGAGGGAGAATCAATCAGTTTGATCCTTTCTTCCCCAAGTGCATTTCAAGTTTGAATTCAAAGGCAGCAGACCCCACAGGCTAAGTCTTAAGGAAAGTGTCTGAGAGACACCACAGGTTGTCTTAAGAGGATGTCAGGGGATGCAGGACACCTTCCTCACTCCTTTACATCAGTCTGAGATATAAGTCTCTCTAATTCAAGAAACTGGGAGATACTTTTCCCCCAACGGGGAAATTCAGGGAAAAATAAATGTATAACTCATGGTAACCCTCTTCCTAGGCACATGCTTCTTAGACTTCCATCGGAATATAAGCTCCATGAAGACAAGGAATGTGTCTGTGCTATGAGGATCAAATGAGACCATAGAGTTGAAAGCACTTAGCAAAGTCTATGACCAAAATGGGTGTGTGTGGGAATTGCTGGATGGGGAGGTTTGGGCTTTCTCTAAAAGTGAGGAGGTCAGAAGACAGGGCAGTGCCCCCTCTCAGAGTTTGGCATACCTTGTTGGAAGGCAGACGCAAGGAGAAGCAGCCAACTCAAAAGCAACATGGCCAGGTCCAGCAGGGTTCCTGGGGGGACAGAGAAAAGGGTACTGTGAGGGAAGGCCATTCAGAAAGGGGATCCCTGCCTCTTGCCTTGAGGATGTGGTAGAGGAAAGTGATTTGTAAGCCTGAAAGCACTTTAGAAAGGTGGGTTGTTAATATGTAGGTCACCACCTCAAGCACCATCATCATCCATTGGCAGTCTGGGGTGGCAAGTGGACAGAAATTCTACTAAGACCTGGTAGACCCTGCCCCAGAGACAGGGACTGAATGAAGTCCCAGCAGTCGAGTTCCCAGAATGACTACTTTGCCCTGGGATTCCTCAGATCCCCATTTACCCTTCCTCAAGTCCTTCTTTGGTGCCATATTTCTTTCTCAAGGGTCCTTTTCTGGTCACTCACTTTCCTGGGTAGAAAGTACCTGGTGCAAGATGTTGTTCTAGTTCTTTTCAGTCTTGTCTAACTCCTCGTGACCCGCTTTGGGTCTTCCTGGCAAAAATATTGGAGTGGTTTGTCATTCCTTCTCCAGCTCATTTTAAAGATGAGGAAACTGAGTCAAATAGGTTGTGACTTGCCCAGGGTCACATAGCTAGTAAGTATCTCAGGCTGAATTTTAATTCAGGAAGATGAATCTTCCTGATCCCATCCCCACATTCTCTATCCGACCTGACACAAAGTAGATGCTTAATAAATCACACAATCTGTGGACTGAAAGGGTCCTTGGGGGTCACCTAATAATGCACCAAGGGAATCCCCACTATAACATGACTGATTGATTGCTTACCACAAATTTTGTTGTCAGATTTGTGAGCTGTCACCCTGGTAGGTAGAAAGAAAGGGGTCCTGAGGAGACAGAATATACGACAGAGGAAAGATAGTACCTATGCCAGGAACAAGTCCTGGAAGGTTGAGGCTAGGGTAGCTGGAGGGCCACACAGTGTTCTTGGACTCTAGCGCCCTTGAATAACTTCTCCGATCCACAGTCTCCACGTCTATGCAATGGAAAGAATAACCCCTTCCCTCACCACCTCCCAGAGGAGTCTGGGAGGTTCTAGTAAGACAATGGACACTCCGCATCTGCTCACTTAACACATACATCTTCTTTGGCTGTCCACTGCACCTGGAATGTTCTTGCTCCTCATCCCCTGCTTCCCTGACTTCCCAACTCAAATCCTGTCTTCTAAAGGAATCCTTTCCCAACCCCGCTCAATTAGTCAGTGTCCAGTTATTCTGTCCATGGCTTCTTTGTATATTCTTTGTATGGCTTCTTTGTTTGCTTATTGTCTCCAGAACTGTCTTTGACCTCTTTTTTGTATCCTCAGGCATTAGTACAGCACGGGGCATATAGGAAGCAATTAATCAATGTCTATTGACTGACTGACTAGACTGGATGGGAAGACCCTTCAGAAACTAAAGTAACAACCAAGCAGAAGAGCTGAGTTTCCTCTGGAACTGACAGTGGGAGGCAAGGTATGGGAAAAGGTGGAACCACAATATCATAGATGAAGAGTTTCCTGCCTCTCGTTTCATGGAGGATGCCCATGGAGGGGTTTACTCAGAATCACACGGAGAATAGATGTCAGAGGTGGGATTTCTGACTCCAGGTCCAGCACTCTGCCCATTATTCCATACTGACTACGTCATCTCATCTGAGCTTGACAGCTCCTCCCGTGAAATAATCAGCAAGGAGAATTCATGTACCATGGTTAATTCAATTCCTACCACATTTGATAGATGAGAAGCCTAAGGCTCAGAAAGGTTACCAGAGCCCAGACCACATAACATCCTAGGATGGAGCGGGAGGATGCTGAAAATCACATCAGGGAAGTAGAGGGAAGTAGAAAAAAGCAGAGGAAAGCAGGAACCAGGAGGACACGAGGCACATTGGACAGGCTTCACTGTTTTGCCCAGGATCTGGTACTAAGTGACAACCCAGCCAATGGGGAGGGAGGGTGAAAGTAAAGACAGAGCCCTGATATCCACTTCCCTGTTTCACGGGAAAAGAAAACCGAAATTATCCATTTCTTGTGGTTCCCCAAGAGGACTGTTCGTGGGGATAAGAAAGCAAAGAAGACTCGATGGGGAGGCCCCCAGGAGATGGTACGACTTTGGGTGTGGAATTAATATTGAGCTAAGAACTAATATTGAAACTTGAGTCTTCTTTATTGGCATTCAGCCATTTTTGATATCTAACTCTTTATGACTGCATTTGGGGTTTTCTAGGCAAAGATACCAGAGTGGTTTACCATTTCCTTCTCCAGCTTATTTTACAGATGAGGAAACTGACGCAAACACGTTATGTGACTTGCCCAGGGTCACACAGCTAGTAAGTGTCTGAGGATGGATTTGAACTCACATATTCCTGACTCCAAGATATCCACTGCCCCATCTAACTAGTTCATTATGTTTATTATGACTACAAAAAAAATATTTTATCATCCATCAGAGGCTGTTAGTGTAGCAGGTAAAGAGGAAGAGAGTGGGGCAAGGTCTCTCCCAGTCCAAGAAGAAGTTCCCCAAACAAAGGAGAGGCAAGGATCTTATTAACCCCAAGAATAATGGCTACTAATTACAGTCATCCAAACCTCAATCAGCCTCAGCAGTTTTCATCTTTAAAATGGGGCTGATAATAATAGTATGTCCTCACAGGCTTGTGGTGAGGCAAAAAAGAGGTAATAAATGCAAAATACTTCACAATCTTTCAAGAGTTCTCTTAGGGAAATGTTAGCTTCAGAGGGAAACCGAGTCAGACAGCAGGGTTTGTAAGGGTTGTCTTAAACTTAGTGAGACGATGAAAGGATATTATGCTGGACCTGAAGTCTGGAGAACTTGGATTCAAATCCCACCTCACCCTTAGAAACCATGTGAGCTCTAAGACCCAGATTCCTCATCTGTTAAGTGAAGGGGGTAGGCTTGAAATCTATGATCCTTTGATGATTTGCTCTGTTCAAAGAGTTACATTCAGAGGTGGGATTGAGCAACAGAGGGCTTGCCACAAGGCACCAAAATTTAGAAGATGTCAGCATTAAGAGGCATTCTCTTTCCTCATATCAGTCATCCCAGTCACTCATTCTCCTTCCCACTCAATCAGATTTGTACCAGTTACTTCGCACATTCTTTTCTTGAATCACAAAGTTAATTTGAGAGTGTTACCCTTACAGTGCCCTGGATACACAGTGCCAGTCTACAGGAAGATGGTGGCTCTCCTTTCTAAAATATATCTCCTAGTGCACCATCCCTGTCTGTTCTTTTCCACGTTCTCAGTATTCTCTGAGATCCAGATGCTCAAGGACCCAGGCTGAACTACCCCCATCCTCACTCATGGGTAAAATCAGGCCCTGTGCTCTGCCCTGGTTAGACCTTACCAGGAGGAGTTTGTTCAGTTTGGGGGAAATGCCATTTAAGAAGGACATTGATGAGCTGAAAAGTGTCCAGAGAAAGGTGACTGGGATGGTGAACGACCCAGAGTTCAGGCCATATATGGATCACCTGAAGGAAATGCATGCACACATGTCCTGGAGAGGGCCCATGATGCTGCCTTCAAATATCAGAAGGGCTGCCATATGCAGCAGCTGTCCTGGAGAGGTAAGGAGTCCCCCTTCTTCAAGGAGCAGAGCCTGAGTGACCATTTGTTAGACATGATATGGTGAGGATTTCTTCTGACTATAGGTTGGACTGAAGGGCTGCTGAGGCCCTTCTAACTTTCAAATGGAATTGAAGGCTTTGGCACCCAGATGTGGGAAACATACAAGTGCATGAGCCTTCAAGTCACATCTTATGGCATCTGTGGACTCATCTTCCTCCTCTACTTAAAGCCAAACATGAAAGTATTTTTCTCTGGCCACAAAGCTCCCTTATACTCACATTGTACCTCTTTGCACCCTATTCTGAGCCATCCTCCATCTATTCTCCCTTTCAGAAGGGGTCCCTAAGAGCCTAATGAGGGGAAGGGAAGTTCATAAGAGCCAGATAGATACACAGCAGAAAAAAGAACTGTATTTGGAGTCAGCTGTTCTGGATTAGAATCCTAACTCTCCCACCTGTGTGAGGGACCTGGGTGACCTTGGGTTATGAGAGGACATTGAACTAGAAGATGTCTATGGTCTCTTCTAATTCTAGATTTATGATGTGTGATTCTTATGTTCATTACTTAGCTTATTCATCCCTTTCCATATGACAACCCTATTTGATGGT
This sequence comes from Notamacropus eugenii, assembly GCF_028372415.1. Lineage (NCBI taxonomy): Eukaryota > Metazoa > Chordata > Mammalia > Diprotodontia > Macropodidae > Notamacropus > Notamacropus eugenii. The sequence continues at coordinate 736,060,557 of NC_092872.1, read as the reverse complement.
TGCTGCCAGAATTGATATTTCCTCCCCCATAATGGAAAAACCAGCAAAGGCCCCAGAGAAGATCCAATGGTACATAGCTCCTCTCTCTCAGCATCGAGGTGGGAGGCCATTAGGATACAATATCAGACACTTTGTTAGACATGGTCCTCTAATCAAATGCTTTTCTTTGCTCCAAGGGGGAGTTTAAGGAAGAGGAAGGAAAGAGTGACCTAGAAACAAATTCTACAGATGAGGTGGCAAAGCCAAGGAGAGGGACAGTGATTTGAGCAAGGCCACAAGAGCAGGAGAGGATGGAGAAACAAATGTCAGCCAAGGGCAACAGAAGGAAGTGGTTGGTTTCATTTCTGTTCTCAAGGCTTCTTCGGAGTCCTGAGTTTTAGTTTTATCCCCTGAGCATCATCACAAGTTCCCTCGCAGGCTGAGACTACCCATGTAAAGTGAAGAGGGGAGAGGAACAAAGGGGACAATTAGTGGAAGGATCCAGGTGCCCAAATCCCTCTTTGGCCAAAAGGACCTAGAAAGACAATCAAGGCTGGAGGATCTCAGCTGGGAGGAGGCACATATGCTCTCAAAAGAGTAGACCATCTCATTTCAGGGAAGAAAGCAGTACATTTTTCTTTTTAATGTACGTATTTTCCATTCTGAACTCAACAAACACCAAACAAAATGAGTATTTCCATATACAAAGCAAAACAGAAAAAGAGGAATGTCCAGTTCAGGAGTGGGGAACGTGCTCTGTGATGTTTGGATTCAGTCAAAGGGCCACACTTGATGACCTAGAGGGCCTCAAGGCTGGAGGTTCCCCACTCCTGATTTAGCCCTTCAAAAACTTGGCCACAGCTAGCCCCTCTCCTCTCTGGCTTCTCTTCAAAGAGCTCCCCTTCTCTCCCAGGTCCTTTAACCACTCCTCATATAGCAGAAATGGGTTCCCCTCCTTTGGACATTCTTCAGTTTATCAACATCCTTCTGAAGTTTGTTCTGGGCAATCGGTTTTGAGGCTATGACCAGACTTGTATTTGGAGTCAGGAGGGATCTGCAATCAGGAGACACCTGGGTTTGATTCCCACCATGGGTAAAGCCTCAGTTTCCTCATCTTCAAAATGGACAAGATAATGGTATCTACCTCAGGATGTAAGAAGGGCAGCTAGGTAATGGTTACAGCATCAGGCCTGGAGTCAGGAGGACCTGAGTTCAAATTTAGCCTCTAGATACTTCCTTGTTGTGCGACCCTGGGCAAGTTATTTAACTCTGTTTGCTTTAGTTTCTCATCTGTCAAAAGAGAAGGAAATAGCAAACTAGTCCAGTATTTCTGCCAAGAAAACCCCATTTAGGGTAGTGAAGAGTCAGACGTGACTGAAATGAATGAACAACGTTCTATAATCAAGTGAAATAATCATGTAAAGCACTCTACGGACCTTATAGACGTGAGTTGTGAGATGCAGTACTGCCCAATGGATGGCGGGTTGGTCTTGGCATCAGGAAGACCCGAGGTCAGGTCTAGCTTCTACAGTGAGTCACTGAAACTCTCAAGGCCTCAGGGAATTCTCCAAGATAATGAATTTTAGGAAGGAGATAGGGGAAAAGTCCTTGACCTTTGATTTATAGCATATATAGTATATATAGTATAGAGAACTCTGTGCTCTATCCATTGCCTCCTAATCTGCTAGAGTCAGGATTCAGAATTGTTTTTCAAATTGTAATTAGATCAAGACATCGGTATGCAGATGGAGTCAGAGTCAGAGATCAGTATGTAGTTATGGTCAGATTTAGACTCTCGGATTTGGATGAGGATCAGGTTTAGACAATGAGATGAGGATTGAGAACAGGGTTAGGAAATGGAATGTGGGTGGATTGGAAAGCTTACAAAGTGGCATGGTGGAGAGAGTGCTGAGCCTGGACTCAAATCTATCCTCAGACCACAAGCAAGTCATTTAGCCTCTGTCCACCTCAGTTTCCCCATCTGCAAAATGGGAGGAGTTGCAATCTTACTCCTAACTCACAAGGTTGTTGCAAGAATTAAAAAAAGAGATATTTGTAAAGCACTTTGCAAACCCTAGAGTGCTATATAAAAGCTGGCTAATCAATTTTGAGCTAAAAAGTGCCTTAAGGATCATTGATCAAACTCCCGCATTTCACAGATGAAGAAACTGAGACCCAGAGTGGCTAAGTAACTTGGCCACAGTCACAGAACTAGGAAGTGTCTGAGGCAGGATTTGAAACCAGCTCTCGCTGACTCCTTGTCTACCAATCTATCTATTATACCATGTGGTCTCTATGTATTAGGATATGTCTTGGAACCAAAATAAAGGCCTGACTAGGTGCCACTCTGCTTTATAGATCACAGAATCAGACCTGGAAATCACCATGAAGTAGGTGGAGTTCAACTCCCCATTTTGCAGATGAGGAAACTGAGTCTGAGAGAGATGAATTGACTTGTCCAGGGTCACCCAGGTGGCAAGCATCATCATAGGTGAGCTATGAACACAGGTCTCATTCCAGAGCTAGAGATCTTTCTACCGTCATACTTCACCTTTGGGCCACTCCCTGATGAGCTACACAAGTGAAAAGGATTTCCCATAGCAAGGAACTCCCTCCATTCAGGAAAATCCTGGTTCAGACTGGTTCAGAGCAAAGATAGAAAGCCCATCCTCCCCCAAATTTTCTCAGCCCTCGTCCAGAGCAAAAAAAAAAAAAAATTCTTCCTTTTGTTTCTCCACTCATCACCCCCTGCTCACCTTTCCTCACCAAAGGGGAGAGATTACCTTGATCTTGACCTAGATGATGGCTGCAATCTCAGATCCAAAAGGAGGGGAAAGAGAAACACTGGGGTCCAGTCAGGAGCTCTGGGTTGCTTTGACTTCCCTGGAGCTCTGGTCCTCTTCAGTCTTAGGGAGAATATAAAGCCATTTGGGTTCTTCCTCTTTTCCCAAAACCTCAAGCACCCTCCACCCTCCCATTAGGAAGTAGTTTGTACAACTGCATAATGCCTGAGATAAGCGTGATTGGCTTTCAAATGTTTTACTAGGTAAAAGGATAAATTTACAGCATTCGTAAGAGCTTCACTGTATCAGTAGCCTTAAAACTTCTGCTGTTGTGACGATGAAAACTCTTGAGGTCTAGTAAAGATGATAGTTCTAAATGAAGCATTTTCAGTTTTATCCTAGAAGTCACTGGGAACTACAGAATTTCTTTCAGGTGCATTTAAATACCCACAAATGTCTTTCCATACAGATACCCAGATACACAAACTTTAGGTATGTCTTAGTGACAGTTTGGGATAAGTTTTAATAACTGTTTGGATATGTCTTAGTAATTATTTATAAGGTCTCAAGATGGATTGAGACTTAAAAATAGAACTTTTTTAAGTAAAAACAAATAAATAAGATTTTTAAAAATTAAAAAAATAGAACTGTTTTAAAATCATGACTTTTTTAAATGAAAAGATAAAGAAATGAATGCTACCCATCTCCTTTACAAAACAATTGAAACTACTATACGTAGAAGTACATACAATATATGTATGCACATTGAGAATGGAAATGCCTGTGGTCCCCAGAACGACCAAATATTACGGCAAGCCACATAATCAGTGAAGAAGAGTTCAAAGAGACTTCTAAAGCATTAACTTGACACTCAGGGAGGGAAAGAAGAAAGTTTCAGTGGAATACCATCATTCCCTAAAAGCAAAACATTTTTTATTATTTTACAAATAAAAACTAAAATTCTGGTAGTTAACCTGTCCAAAGAGAAAAGTGAACAATAAACAGAGAATTCAGTATTCTTTATTATTCACTCAAAAACTTCTGCTTTCCCTAAGCAAATAGCCAAAGTTGACTTCCCCTCCCGCCTTTAGTACATGTGGCTATATTTCCTACAAAATCATAGAATGAAATAGTAAAAAGCGATTAGACTCATCAGACACAATAGGTCTTTATAGTCACACAATCCTGAAGCACATAACTTTAGAAAAAGGTTTTTCTCAATTTATTGAAGCTATACATTAAAAGGACGGGATGTCCAAAATATTTAGGCATGTACAAAATGGTTAAAATAATACTAATAAATCTGTATCTTATTTTAGAAATTCTTCTTATATGGAAGATTTTTAAATTTATTTTTAAATGTTATTTCTATTTGATTTCTCTCTCTCTCAAAATATGAAGAGAAAGACCTTTTTTTTTTTACAAAGTCAGATCTTCTAAGTCCAAATCTGGCCTCAGACATTTGACACTTAACTAGCTATGTGACCCTGGACACGTCACTTAACCCTGATTGCCTCACAAAAAGTAAAAAGAGAAGTCAAGTCTTAATGGATTCTTTAACAGGCTGCAGTATTCCCACTGCAGTGTCCCCAGTAGGGAAGCATCAAAATGACTTTGGTACCTCCTGAACCAATGCAATGTCAGCTTTGCTTTGGAAAGCTTCACTAAGAAGCATTTTTCATTTTCTGGCCATATTCCAATTTAGAACAGGAAATGAATGAAATACTGATTACATATTAAAACATGAAATCTACTATCTACAGCTGATTGAGAGCACCCACTACATAAGTGTATTCCACTTTCTCAGGTTACTTCCCACAGTGCTCAGAGATTAAAACACAGCGTGCTGTGATCCCATCATTTTTTATAATGTAGAACAAAATACCATATACATACATACATATTGTGTATAAATATATGCACACACAAGCTTTGATAGCCGCCAGACCTCAGCTGTTTCTCAGCAATTCTGTTCCTAGCTCCAATCCTTGATGCTCACACTTCTCCATCATTAGCATTCAGGTTACCATGGCTTCTCTTTTGCTGTCTTGGAGAAAAAAGTAACAGTGAAGAAGAGGGGGAAAAAAAGACATAAAACGCAGATACCTTTTTATCCTGTCGCACTAATTCCTTGTCTTCAAGTCTTTTAAAACTTCAATTTCATCCGTTCTCTTTTTTTATTAAAGAAGTTAAGGGTATGTCCAGGGAAAACCTCAGAACTTGGAGCCACCTAGGCTACTCTGAATTGTTCTAGACCTAAGGAGGGATTTAACAAAGTGGAGAACAATGCAGTGTCCTCTTGAGCTACAATTATCCGCAGCTTTCCCTACCACCCTCCCTAAGCTTTAGCACTCCTGACGCTGTCCTATCTCTATATTCACCTTTGATTGCCGATCTTCACTTCTAAGAGTGTGCTGGTAAATGCTTAACAACAGGCTCTCCAGTAAATGCATAGAGGACATACATTTTAAAATTTACTGTCATTATTAATATTTCCTCTATCACCTCTTTAAGTCTAGACAATCAATCAAGCCCTCATCTGTAGCTTTTGTTAATTTCCAAAACAAAGTCAAATGCAAGTCATGTCATCCTTTCTCTGATGGCATGGTCTTCTCCGGCAACGAAGGACAAACACAGCAAAGTGTATATTTTCACTGAAAATTTCATCGTCTCTCAAGTCACTTTAGCTGGCTCCAGCATACTCCTGCTTGCTTCCGTGTAGTTTCCTTCTTAAAAATCTATATTTATCAGTGTATTTCCTTTGCAACAAAATTAGTCTCTTTAGAGATCTCCTCCCTTTCTCTCTTTATAGAAATTATTTCTCTTTGAGTCTTGAGAGCTTATCTTCATCACAATAAAAGTCAATATTTGTATGGTGCTCTAAGGACTTCAAAGCCCTTTTGCATGTCATCTCATTGTATCCTCACAACAAACCTGTGAAGTAGGTGCTATTATTAACCTCATTTTATAGATAAGGAAACTCAGAGATATTAAGTCACTTGCCCAATGTCGCAAATCTAATAAGTGACTGAGGCAAGATTTGAACTCAGATCTTTCTGACTGCAGGACCAACACTCTATGAACTGCCCACCTAGCTATCTGACTTCTTCTGTAAAAGGGTACCATGAGGTTCTGTCTATCCTTTCTTTGTAATTTGTTCTCCCAAAATCTAGGGTGCATGCCGGACTTTGGCTGGATTTCTCCTCTATCACAAATGCTGAGAAGGAATAGTTGTTTCCTCCCAAGGTCCCCATTCCAACTTAGTTCCTCCTTAGTGAGAATCAGTTCCATAATAAAAATTCCTTTTTTGGTTCTTCCATCTTTTGAAGTCTGACCATGAGGAACTTCAGTGTACCCATGGGGTCAAGAGCATTGTTCCACTCTTTGTTCTCTACTCAATCATGGTTTCGACCTTGTTTAGTCCTGGAGGAGCCTACTTTAATGAGTGGCTTAGACTTCTTTTTCTTATACTCACTCTCCACTCCCTTTGGAAATATTTTGCTTAAGGTTACCTCTAAGGTCTTCCCAAAAAAGGAAAGCAAAAGGGCATCCAATATGAATCGGATAACATAAAGTTAATTTATTCCTATAAACAAATGTTAAAAATAAAGTCTCACAAACATATATATCAATAGAACAAGAGTAACTTAACCTTTAATTACTGTTACAGTCTAAAGAAAGACTGATTCTTAAACCTTATCAGAAGCCAAAGCAGTTTGCAGGCTTATTGATTGATTAGGCATTTTGCATTTTATCTTAGCCTTCCCCTCTCTATCCCAACTCAAACTTCCTCTCAACATTGAACTTAGATGCTTCCACAAGCAAATTTTCGTGCATCTGCAGCAACCAACTGCTCCTTTCTTTGACCTTTCTGTCTCTCAAGGTCACCTCCAAGCCTGAACATGGCCACTTCAAGCACCAGTTTTGGTCACCTATTCATGAAAGGAAAGACAAAGAAGAAAAAACCAGCAGGATCTGCAACCCATGCTTGCCTAATTGAGATCATGATCCACGTGGAAGCAGTGTTCCTATAAGAGAATGTGTATTGCCCATCCCTCCACTCTAGACAGAAGAAAGTTTCATAGAAAAGAGAAAGCTTAATCTGAGGCTGTCTTTACTTAAATGATGAAATATCTGCCTCCTTGCTCCTCTCATATGGCAGGGGGAAACCAAGGAAACACTCAGAGTTTACCACATCATATTGAAATGTAAAATTCTTTCAGCATGGGGTCACAACATGGACAGAAGTTTCCCAGGTCAACCAGAAAGGGCAGCTCTGAGCATGTTCCATGGTGTGATTGGCCCCCAATATACAAGAATGAATTATCATTGAGTCAAGCCAATAAGTCATTTTCTCTGATATGGCAGGGAGGGGGGCAGAGAAGAGGGAAGGAAGGGAAGAAGAAAAGCAGGGAGAGAGAGAGAAAAAGAAGAAAGAGGAGGAGAAGAAGATGATGATCATAATCATGGCTCTGGACCATGATCACTTTTCTGAGTGCCTCATTGAGGTCCCTTGGAGAACTGGAAATTAGAGGACAGTATGATTCTGTGGGGAAAACACTAGAATTAGAGTGGAAAGAACTGAGGTCAAAGCCTGATTATGTATGACCTTGGGCAAGTCACTTATCCTAATAATAATATTAGCTGATATTTCTCTAGCACTTTGACCTTTGCCAATTGCTTTTCATACATTATCTCATTTGAGCTTCACAACAACCCTGTGCAGGAGGTTCTATTATTGCCCTTATTTTACTACTGAGGAAATTGGGTCTTAGAATGGTTATGTGACTTGCACATGGCCATAGAACTAAGTATCCGAGATAGGATTTGAACCCAGGTCCTCCCTGACTCCAAGTTCTAAATGTCTTCTCCTACATCACATTGTCACTCTGAGGCTTGGGACAAGGAGCAGTGTGAGATGTTCTATGTCCCCTTCTCCCCCAAGAGAGATGTTTGTCTCTCCAACCATGAAAACAGACAGAGATTTAAGGTTACTCAAAAGAAACTAGTTGGAAGATACCCTCAAGGATCCAGTTCCAGTTCTGGGCTAGAGATATCAGTTTCCTGGATCACCAGTTCTTCCTCTCAGAGCAAGTTCCAATCATCTACCTTGGGCCCAAGGGCTTTTTCAAGGAGTGAAATTATCCAGTCTCTTGACCCTTCCTGGCCCCTAAGCCATCTCAGTTTCCTGAATTTAGGGAGCTATAGTGCCCAAAACCCTACTATCTGTCTTCATACTAATGCCACCAGTTCTGGGTGCCATTTTCCATTTTTCATAAATACTAGACCAGTGTTGGGGTGTAAGCTCAGTTCTCACATGAACGGCCTTGGGTCAGGTAAAGGTGAGGGCTTCTAAACCGCCAAACTCTCACAAGGCCCCCCAGGGAACAGCTGGGAATTGAGGAGTAAGACACGAGCTATCTCATTTTTCCACCTCTTCTCAGTGGAAACTTGCTGGGGAGAGCATCCCACCCTTGAGATTGGTCCGTTGTCTGAGCACATCAGTTGTTAATTGGCTAAGGGGCTGCGAGCATGCACGGTGTCCACAAGTGAACTATGTGGCTGGGAGAGCTTAAATGGGAACAGGAAAGCCTGAGGGTCCCTTTTTCCTTGCTCCTCAGGAGGGAGAAGGGAGCTCCCTCGCGGGGCTCCTGCGGGGAGCACTAGCCCTGCATATTGAGAGGGGGTGTGGTTCCTTTTTCCTCGGGAAGAACTCGCCCTGTATGCTGACATGTAGCTAAGATCCGGAATAAAGCCTACACTTCTGTTTCACTCTGGAGGTCTCTTCTCTCATTCGTTTATCCGGCTGGCCACCAAAGACCTGGAGATAGATAAGATGACCCAGGCAGCCCACAGCAATTAGGCTAGGACAGGCCAGAATAAAGTAACTAAAAATGTGTACAAAAGAGATCTACCTAGTTCCAGATAGAGGGTTTAAATTTCTTTTCTGTTTTTACTTAATTAATCATTTATTTATTTTAACATTCTTTTTTAAATTTTCAGCTCCAAATTATCTTGTTCTCTCCAGCCTCTCCCCCACTCATTGAGAAAAAGCAACATGATAAGAATTGTATATGTGAAATCATGCAAAACATATTTGCATATCAGCCATGTCACAAAGAAAAAGAAAAAAGTGAAAAATTATATTTCAGTTTGTACTCAGAGTTCATCAGTTCTTTCTCCATAGGTGGATAGAATTTTCATCATGTGTCCTTTGAAATTGTCTTGGATCATTGTATTGTGGAGAAGAGCTCAGTCTTTCACAGTTGATGGCAGTTACAATTTTGCTGTTACTATGTACAAAGCTGTCCTGCGTCTGCTCACTTTACTTTGAATCAGTTCATATAGGTCTTCCTGGAATTTTCTGAAAGCATCCTGCTTGTCATTTCTTACAGCACAGTAGTATCCCATCACAATCATCTGCTATAACTTGTTCAGCCATTCCCCAGTTGATGGACATCCCCTCAATGTCCAATTCTTTGCCACCACAAAAAGAGCTGCCACAGATTTTTTTTAACAAACAGGTTCTTTTACATTTTCTTTGATTTCTTTGAGATACAGATACAAAGGGTATAGGCAGTTCTGTAGTTCCAAATTGTTCTCCACTATAGTTAGACTAGTTCACAACTCCACCAACAATGCATTAGTGTCTCTTTTTCCACATCAAGGGGCATCACTTTCTAGACTGTCCTAGACTACAGCTCCCTCAGACCTAGCCTGAACATGCTGATTCTCCTTGGGTTGAGAGGGACTCTGTTTTATTCACAGTGACAGGTAAAAATGACATCAGTGGTGTTTCTTTTCAGAGCACACCTAGGTATGCTTAAATGTTTAACAATCAACTCTTTTTTACAGATGTACCTGTGACATAGTTTTAAGATAATTTACATTATTAACATTTCTCCATCACTTTCTTAAGTCTACAGAATCCACAAAACAATAAATGAAGCCCTCACTTATAGTATTTGCTAATTTCTGAAGTATAAATATTCACACTAAAAATTTAACAACAGACTCTCCTATTTGAGCATAGCTCTAAAATACACTGGAAAAAAATGAGATTCATCATCCCAGTGTCGTTGGTTAAGGGGTTTTTGATCTGTTCTTCCACCTCTAAGTTCATTTTCAGCTGTTCAATTCTACAGGCATTTTTATGCTGACCAATTTAATTCATTTTAATTTGATGCATATTTATTAAACTCCTATTAAATACTAGACACAGTGTAGGTACTGGAGATACAAGGACTAAAACTGAAACAAATCCCTGAAGAAACTTAGAGATGGAATCAACAAGAATCTTTACCCACCCCTAGATGCAAATTTTGAAGTGGGAAAAGAAAAGATCATTGCATCATTCCTAGTTCATTCAATTCAATTCAAGCCAATCCCCTTATAAATCTGATCATCTTATCAAGTTCCTTTAGGATCCTATCTGTCACATAGCTTATGAGCTATGTCCTTCCCAGCTTTATATCATCTGCTAACACAAGAAGGATGCTACTTGTGCCTTCATCCAAGTCACTGTAAAAAAAAAAAAAATGCTGGACAGGTCAGGACCAAGGACAAGATCCTGTGGCATTTGGTCATAGTGTAGTGGGAGAAATCAGAATCAGAGAGCTTGAGTTTGAATTGCCCCTCTGCCACCTAGCTAACTAACTGCCACCTAACTACTAACTGTGTGACTTCAAAGAAATCATTTCATTTCCCTGGGCTTCCTTCGGTTTCCTCATATTTTTTTTGAATGAAGGTTATTGTACTAGATGACCTCTAAAGTCCCTCGTAGCTCTAGACCTTTGATCCTCTGATTAAAGAGTGGATATGGTGGACATCTGGAAAGTTCTCCCAGATCCTCCACTTAAGAAGGGTTCTCAAGGTGGTCATCTCATCCTTTCCCACTGGGCTGCTCTCCTGGACTTCATAATCTCCAGAAACTCATCATCCTGTAAGATGACATCACTCTGAACCTCATACCTCCTCAGTACCCCCCTGCCTCTGGTGCCCCTTCCCTCCTGATTAGAAAAGGTGGAGGGCAGGTATCTGAGGGTGCCCAGGGCAGCCATCTCCTCATTCCTCACCCAGATTCATCATGCCCCAGCCCTGGACTCCCATCTTCTTTTCATATATCTTCTTCCATTAGATTGTGAGTCCCTTGAAGCCAGGGACTGTCTTTTGTCTTTCTTTGTCTCCTTAATATTTAGCATCATGCCTATAGTAGAGACTTAACATTTATTGACTGACAGACTGTGACCTTCCACCAGGTTGACATGAATTCATTAATTCCTACTTTGATTCTAGTTATTCATTCAGCCAGTTCCAAGCCAATGGAGAGGAGAAAGGCAGTATTGTGTAGTAGGGAGAGCATGAGATTTGGAGACAGAGGAATTGCATTCAAAGCCTAGTTTTGCTGCTTACAGTCTATATGACCTAATGCAAGTCACCTCTCTAGGTTCCAGCTTCCTTTTCAGTAAAATGAAAGGGTTGGACAGGATGATCACTATGGTCCCTTCAAGTTCTAAATTTGTTCCTAATATGTGTGATTGTCTGGATCTGGATCAACAGTCATGACCCTAAGGCAGAGGACTGTCAATCAATCATCCAGCATTCTATCACTCTCCACTGTAACCTGGGCTTTTGATCTAGTTTCTTGTTGTTCTATCACTCCAGTCACATCCAATTCTTCATGACCCCATTTGGGGTTTTCTTGGTAAAGATTCTAGAATGGTTTGCCATTTCCTTCTCTTGCTCACTTTACAGATGAGGGAACTGAGGCAAACAGGGTTAAATGACTTGCCCTGAATCACAGCTAATCAGTGTCTAAGGCCAGATTTGAACTCAGGTATTCCTGACTCCATACCCACTGCCCTAGCTACCCTTTGATATAGAAGTCTGTATCAACCATGCCATATATGGCCCTGCCTTGGCTAACTAATCACACCCCTTGCTTGTCAAACCCAACACAATCTTTTAGGAACCACCACAACTCAAGGTCCCAGTTGAGTAGCTGAATCATTGGTTTAAATAGATTAGATAAAAGGAGAATGAATAAAACTTTTGAAGTTAGATACTTCCACAAAATGCCCTCAGTTCCAGCCTCCCAGGTTAAAAATATCTTCTCAGGCTAGATTTCAGTTCCTCCCTCTTTGACCTCCGGGACAAAACACTGAAGCAAGAAGGAGATGCCCTAGAAGATAATCTCTGTTAGGCCTTCTTGTCTCTCCCTCAAAATAGGAGTGGCACGCAGGAAATTGACTCATGAGAAGTTGTCTACAGCAGGATTAGAGTCCCAGCTGTCTGGAAGGAGAAGAGGAAAAGGTCTCTGGCTGGCTTTGATTGACTAGTTCACACAACTGTTTGGCCTTGAAGCACTGCTTCACTGGAAAGATCAAAGTTCAGTTAATATAGCCAAGGAGGCTGCATTAATTGTGCCATGGTCATGTCCATCCACAATTATCTCTCTAAGTCCCTGCCCTGTCTGCATCCCAACATTGAGCACCGTGTCTGTATCTATCTGATGTTAGCCCTCCAAGTGGTAAACATTTCATGAGGCTAAAGGGTCTATTGGGACATCAGAGCCCTGGCAGGAGGTGAGGATGCCCTTCCAATAAATAAGTTCAGGTCTACTGCAGCAAGGAAAGTCAGGAGGCTGATGGTCTAGGGTTTGGTTGTACTCTTTATGCCTGGGTAGTTCCCCATTTCCCCCCAAAAAAAGGCCTATGAAAAGTCTCCCCTGGGTGCAGGGAGAAAGGAGTGTGTCTAGCAGGTAGATGCCAGAGAAGAGAGTTGTCTCAGGAGGAAGAGATGGCTACCACTTCACCACTCCTGCTGATCCCCTGCATGGTATGTTCATCCTCTTCCATGTTGAATTCCTTGGGCAGAAAATGTTGCTTCACACTCCTTTATCACCGTCCTTTGGGTCTATTTTCTTGGTTAACTCTGGTTAGATTCTTGAACTCATGTCACAGAATCATAGAATTTAGAGATGGAAGGAACCCTGGAAATCAGATTGGACCACACTATGCTGTCTTTTCCCAGAAGGGTTCTTTCTCTCATATCCTATTAATTGCCCCTAATCACCAGCATATCTCAGTCCTGCCACACCCTCAGCATGACTTTTAGACTTTAGGAAAAGCTCAAGGTTATATCTATTCCATAAGACTAGAACTTCCCAAATGCAGAGGTCACATCTCCCCCAATTAGACCACCTGACTTCCAAGGGCCCTAAACCACTAAAAACCATATCTTCAAGGCCAGGACACTCTCCAAAACCATTTTTTCTCCCAACTCCAGAACATAGATCATCCCCAATGACAACTTCTACAGGCTCCCAAAGGTAAGATTTAGGTCTGAGGTTTTGACAGGCAGTACTGCCATCAACCTCAAATCAAAAATAAAATCAGTTTGGTGGTGGAAGAAAGTAAATGGTATTACTAGAAAATAATTATCACCACAAACTCTTTTCCATCTCTCCCTTTCATCTTCCCTTTTCCTTTTCTTTTCAAACTGCTGGGATTGCTCATCTTTCTTGGAATCAGCAAAGAACAGAGAGGAGAAATGGAAACTAAGGAGGCCCTGACCCTACCTCTTCTCAGCCTTTCTACTGGGTCATAGGGTAGGGACAGAAAAATAGCCTAGAGTCAAGGCCAAATCCTGAAGTCAGCAAAGTAAGATTTTTAGTTCCCCAAGTCATTTCTGAGAGTTCACTGACAAAAAAAAAATGACTCCACCAACCTGGATATGCTCTCCCTAGCTAGTCATTCAACCTCATCTTTTCTCTACGCTCTATGTCTCTACTGAAAGCCCAGTCTGGTTTTCCCTCCCTTAGGGTCCACATCTGGTTCATTCTGGGATGATAATTACTCTTCTGATAGACTCAGCTAGACTTTTGTACTAATAAGAGAAGGCTAGGGGAGATACACCCCAACCCCAGAGCCCTGTCCACTACAGAGTTATCACATGTTCTCCAAACCTTGCTAATTCAAGTTTGTGCCTCTAAGGACAGGTGCTACATATAATCCAGAAATTGGGAGAGGGGTGTTATATAGGTTATGGAAATGACAGAAAGAGATGGTTTTTGGTGCAGGATACTTCTTACATCATAACCTATAGATGTTGTTTCTCCCCTGACATTCTATTGGTGGTGATTGTAATAATTTTATTGATGTTTTGTTTTTACATTACCTCATTTCAGCATATATCCCTGCATCTCCTCCATCAGTCAATTGGTCATCAAGCATTTATTAAGCAGTTACTATGTACCAGGCATTGTATTCGGCATTGAGGATAAAAGGAATATAGGGGAGGAAGCAGTCCCTGTCTCAAAGAACTCTAACAGAGTAGATAACAACTACGTACAAACAAGATGTATATTGGAAAAACTGGAAATGAGCAACTGAGAGACCAACACTAGTGGGGAGGAAGGAAAAGCTTCTTGTAGAATGGGGGGTTTTAGTTGGTTCTTGAAGGGAGTCAAGAGATGGTAAAGAGAAGAGAGAGCATTTCAAGTATCGGGGGCATTCAGAGAAATGCCCCGAAATTCGAAGACAGTCTTATTCAAGGGACAGAAGGGAGGTCAATGTAATGTTACTGGATCACACAGTATGTGGGAGTAAAAGATAAGACTGGAAATGTCAGAATGGGATAAAGAGGTTTTTGAAAGCCAAATAGTTGATTTTATATTTGACATTGAAGTGGAGATTATTGAGTAGTAGGGTGATGTGGTCATACCTGCACTTTAAGAAGGTCAGTTTGAGGGGTAGTGCACGTGTCCCTTTTCAGGTGGTCCCCTTGCCAAAATGAAGTTTAACCCATTCACGACCTCGGATCAAAGCAAGAACCACAAAAGACACTTCAACATCCCCTTACACATCCAGCTCAAGATCATGTCGTCCCCACTCTCCAAGGAGCTGAGACAGAAATACAATGCCAGTTCAATGCCCAACCAGAAAGATAATGAGGTCCAGGTGGTTCATGGACACTGCAAAGGTCAGCAAATTGGCAAGGTAGTCCAGGTTTACCCAAAGAAATATGTCATCTACATTGAGCATGTGCAACATGAAAAAACTAATGGCACAACCGTCCGTGGGGGAATTCACCCTAATAAAGTAGTTATCACCAGATTAAAACTGGATAAAGATTACAAAAAGATTCTTGAGCATAAATCCAAATCCCAAGGAAAGAAGGGCAAATATAAAGAAGAAACCACTGAAAAGACTCAAGAATAAAATGGTCTGTTGTACAGTTGTAATTAGAAATAAAAATTAGGCATAAAAAAATCAGTTTGAGAGCTGAGTGGAGGAAGGACTGGAGTGGAGAGACACTTGAGGCAGGCTGACCTCAAAGCAGCCATTGCAATAGTCCAAGCCTGAGGTGATAAGGACATCTAGGAGATGCCATAGCTCACAGAGCACCAGACCTGGTGTCAGGAAGGCTCATCTTCATGAGTTCAAATGCAGCCTCAGATACTATGACCCTGGGCAAGTCACTTAATCCTGTTTGCCTCAGTTTCCTCATCTATAAAAAGTAAGCTGGAGATCTATTATAAATGAACTTTTCAAGAAGGTTAGCCCCCAAAAAGAAAAAGAGATATGGAACTATACTTAGCTTTGATAGACAGATCAAGTGAGAGTTCTTTGAAAATGGAGGAGACATGGGCATGTTTGTAGGCACTAGGGAAGCAGTCAGTAGTCAGGAAGAGACTAAAGGTATTAACGAGAAAGCAGAGATGATAGAAGGGGCAGTCTGTTAGAGAAGACGGGATAGAACCAGACAAGTCATGTATGTAGATGGGTTTCCTCTGGCAAGGAGAAGGGTTACTTCTTCATATGAGATGGAAGTAAAGGAGATAGTTGGAGAAGGCACATGAATGATGGGAGATGAGGAGGGAGAAAGAGAGAGCTCTTGTCAAATGGCCTCAGTTTTTTCAGTGAAATATGAGGCAAAGTTCTCAGCTGGGAGAGGAAGTCATTGGAGGTTTGGTAAGGGATGAAAAAGTCACTGTGGTAGGTAGGAACCCACCACAATGTCGTGAATTGTAGTGTTCACAATTCACAATTGTAGCAAATTGATCAGGCAGATATAAAAGAATTGTCTCATCACCCTGAGAGCCCAGTGTAGATTATGTAACATAAATTTGTAATGGACATGATCAAGACAGTCTCATGATTTCCTGCAGCTCCATTTAGCAGAGTGAGTAGGAGTGAAGGCAGCAGAAGGTAGGAGAAATCCAAAGCTGAGGCTTAGCAGGGCAAAATCAGTGACGAAGGGGCATAGGACTAGAGAGAAGAGGATAGTGTCAAATTGAACCAGTTCACCAAGTTGTCAAATGGGGAAGGAAAAAGAGCGTGATCAGTGCAGGGGTGATAGCCTGGGAAAAACTGTGGGGTGAAAGGATTGGAGGTGATGGTGAACGTGAAAGGCTTTGGGATTTCATGGCAGAGGGAGAAGGGGAATGACAATAGACTGGGATCACATGAGGGAATTTCCCAGTTTATGAACATGGAAGGGGAGCATTTGTGAGAGATGGCAGGATTGTGGGTATTTTGTCTTTCCCCAGAAACTCATCCCTTGTAACAAATAATAACAAAGAGAGAGAAAATAGCAGTTCAGCAAAAGCAACCAAAACACCAACTGAGTATCACATATACTTCCTTAGTCCCCACCTCCCCATCCCCAACCCCAAATGATGCCCCTGTTTTTTATTACACAAGCTACCCGGAACATCCAGTTAATTTGGCCTCACCTAGGAAGCCTTAGGAGGAACATGGCTTGGAGGAAACAATTTGGAAAAATGTCATCCTCATTCATCCCCATCAGTGTCAGTCTGGAGACTGGGAAGAGGGAGGAACTCTCTTTGGAACATAAGACTGAGACATAGAAGGGACCATAAAGGCCGTAGAATCCAACGACCTCATTTTACAGAGGAGGAAAGTCAGGCCAAAAGAGAGAGAATAACTTGTCCAAGGTCAAATGAGAAATAAGTAGGAGCCAAGTTAGTTCCTCTGATTCCAAATCCAGTGTTCTTTCCACATAATGTAACCTCAGTATCAATGCTAAGATGCTGAATGCTTTACCAAGAAGCTCCCTTTGGAATCAATTATCATATTAGATATAGATAAATAGATAGATAGATAGATAGAAGGATAGATGGATGGATGGATGGATGGATACATGAATGAAAGGGTAAATAAATTAATAATAAATGAGAAAATAATCAAAGTAATGAATGACATTTTTTTAAAAGAAAGAAATCCTTGCTCTCCATGGAAGATAAATTTTGTCATCAAATATCAACACTTACAGAGACCTTGGAAATCATCCAGCCCAGATATTCTTACCCTTTTTTGTATCTTGGACTCTTTGGCAGTCTGTGGAAGCTTTTAAAGTCCTTCTCAGAACAATATTTTTAAATGCATAAAATAAAATATGCAGGATGACAAAGGAAATCCACTGTAGTATATTGAAATACAACTGTCCATGACTAATGTGAAAATGTGTTTAATAGGAATATATGTGTAGAGTCTATATCAGATTGCATGGGGAGGAAGGGGAGACAATGTAAAACTTACAGAAGTGAATGTTGAAAGTTAAAAATAAATGAATTAACTAAAAAAATGAAATAAAAATAAGAAATATAGTTGTCAAAATGTTTTTTAAATGGACCCCAGATTAAGAAACCTTGATGTATGCTAATCTGAGTATTTTATAAATGAGGAAACTTAGGCAAGAGAGAGGAAGGGTTTGCCCACATGTGAAGGAAAGCTCTTATCAATTCAGCTACATCAGCATCCCCTCTGTTCCGGCCTCCCCAGTTCTAAGTTGCCATCCTTTGATCTGCCCTCACTTCACCCCCACTGTCCAGGGAAATGAAACACCCTCCTTACCCAGCTTCTCAGGGCCCTCTGCTCCACCCCCATCCAATTTGTCTTTCTTCTCTGAGGCCGGTCTAGTGAAATTTGATACCTATAAAGGTAAACTTTTCAAGAAAACTAAGAGAGAAAATAAAATAAAACTCAGAAGTTTAGGCAAGACCAGAGCAGACAGAGCCCTTGATCTGGGGCATACAGTCTAGCTACAAATATCCTTGGCCACCAAAGATCTGAGGTTTTGAGCCCCTGATTCTATCTTTCCCTTCATTCGTTGGCTAGCATCCATGCTAACAATGGAATTCACCATAGGATACCCCTCCAGAAAAAGTAAAAAATAGGCCTGGATTTGGCTAGTCTATGAGGATGTTAGACAAAACTCGTGGGCTCTCATTTGTTCAGGCTGGTGTTGTTTAATCATTGTCAGTCATATCCAACATTTCATGACCCCTTTTGGGGTTTTCTTGGCACAGTTACTGGAGCGGTTTGCCATTTCCTTCTCCAACTCATTTTACAATGAGGAAACTGAGGCAATCAAAGTTAAATGACTTGTCCAGGTTCACACAGCTACGAAGTGAGTGAGGCTGAATTTAAACTTGAGTTTTCCTGACTCCAGGCTCAGAGCTCTATCCACTGTGCTACCTAGCTACCTAGGTATGGGAGCAAGAACTAGTAGAATTCTCAGCCCTTTCCAGAAACTGCTTTCTGATTATGGACTCCCTAAATGAGGAAGAAACGTCCTCATTTCAGGGGCATCTAGATAGTGCAGTGGATACTAAATAGTGTTGGAAAGAACTAAGCTTGAATCCTGCCTCAGACACTAGCTAGGTGACCCTAGGCAAGTCAATTTACTTCTCATTTGTAAAAGGTGATAATAATAATACCTATATCCCAGGGTTGTTGGGAGGATCAAATGAAATATTTGTGAAGCATTCTGCTGACCTTAATCATTGCTAGATATAATTATCAAAGATTCCTCTACTGGGCTGACCCCATCTTTCCTGGGAGTCTCTATAACTCCTTTCCCTGGATCCTACCATGTTCCTGAGCCCATTTTCTGTCAGGGCGAATGGACCTAAGTATATTCATTACGTAGATGATAAGGTTGATCGTTTCCCTTCACCTTAGAATTTCAGACTTACAGAATTAGAGGCTTAGAAGGGACCCAACCTGGAAAGGAATCTTCCCTATATCTGGCTGTCTCTATCACTCTGTCTCTGTGTCTGTCTCTGTGTCTCTGTGTCTGTCTCTCTCTCTGTCTCTGTCTGTCTGTCTGTCTATCTGCCTCTCTCTCTCTGTCTCTGTCTCTCTGTCTCTCTCTCTGTCTCTCTCTCTGTCTCTCTCTCTCTCTCTCTCTCTCTCTCTCTCTCTCTCTCTCTCTCTCTCTCTCTCTCTTAGTTGGGCTGAATTACCTCACTCCCAGTGGGCAAATTCATTCATTCTGTGTATTGCCTGACATACTCTCACTTGTATTCTTTCTCTGTTTGCTATATGTTTGGGTAAATCGCTGCTTGCAATACACTCATTATGGAAATGGTATCTGGTAGGAAGGGGTTTGAACTTTGGATACATAGCTTGGGATGCTCCTTCTTCATTAAGAAGCAATGATCACAGCTTGAAGCTAAAAACTTACTTCCCCTAAACAAGGTGCCCGGTGGGGAGAATGCAGGCCCTGGAATAAGGAAGACTGGAATTCCAATCAAACCTCAGACACTTACTAGTCATGTAACTCTGGGCAACTCACTTAACTCTGTTTGCCTCAATTTCCTCATCTGTAAAATGGGACACTAATAGTTTTATAAGGATCCAGTGAGATAATAAGTGTAAAGCACTCAGCAGAGTTCCTGGCACAGAGTAAGCGCTATATAAAAGTTGGCTATCAATATTTAACAATGGCCATCATAGTATCGTTATCACATCAACATTTAAAGGAGCAGATAGATTTAATTCTGACCCAGTACCCCCTTTCCCCGAGGAGAACGAGAAGCCAGCCTCTGGCTCCAACTTCCTACTTCCTCTCTCAGCAGAATTCAAAGTCTCCCTTGGAGAAGGGGGGGGGAAGGGGAGGAGATTCTAGAGAGGTTTATTTTCCCTTCCTTGTGAGTCACGCCTAGACAGACCCATGGACACACATGACCTACACAGGAAAAACAAAGCAGTGTACATATACATATGCACACACATATGTGGACATGGAAAGTGGTTCTGCTTCTGGTTGAAGACCCCCCAAAAAGTGGGAACTGATCACCTCTCAAGGAAGCCAATTTCACTTTGCTACTGTTCAGTCATTTTCGTCATATCTGACTCTTTGCCACTCCGTTTGGGGTTTTCTTGGCTGAGATACTGGAGTCCTTCTCCAGCTCTTTTTACAAATGAGGAAGCTAAGGCAAACAGAGTTAAGTGACTCTCCCAGGGTCACACAGCTACTAAGTGTCTGAGGCCAGATTTGAACTTAGGAAGATGAGCCTTCCTGACTTCAAGTCCAGCACTCTATAGAGCCACCTAATTAGTTATCCAAAAGCAGAATTACTCCTTTTTGCAAACTACATGGCAGCCCATCTGGCCTATTTTCTGAGGCCCCTGTTCCATCTCTGGACACCAGGCCTTGGCCCAGGGGACATGACCTTCATGCCTGGAATGCACTCCCCCTCACCTTCACCTCAATCTTGAAAGAGATCAACTCAGATGCCACCGTATACAAGAAAACTGTCTTCTATCCCCTTTGCATTTATTACACATTGAATTTTCTGTGTAGTTTTAGTTTCCTTTCAACAGAATACAAATACCTGGAAATCAAGGGATGTTTTTCTATGGCCCATGTATCCTTAGCACCTAGCACACAGTAGGCATATGATAAACGCTTGTCAAACTAATGAATGGATATGCTTGTGGAAAAGAGAGTGTCCTCCGTATATCACAACTTCAGGCAAAGGCCAGAGGGTCACTTCTCAGGAATGCTGGAGAAGGGATTCTTGCTCAGGTACAGATCTGACTCCAGGAACTGTGAGGTCCTGAGATTCTGTGGTGCAGTGTCCCACCCTGGCCTCTGGCTCCAGGCTCTGTCCACATGGAAGGTGCAGAGATTCCGGCCGCCTCCAGGGGGTGCTGCCATCCCACGCCATCCTTCCAGTCTATCTGGGAAGCGGGATAAGAGAAGAGGTGGGATTGAAGTGGTTGTGAGAGAAGGGGAGAAGGAGGGAGGGGAGCTGTGTCCTGACTTCTCGAGAAACTCTGGAGACTTGGGGGCCCAGGGCTTTCACAGGGAAGAAGACTGGTTTTAGAAAGTGAGGAGAGGACATAGTATTGACTGCTCCCAGAATTCTTTTTAATGCTGGAGCTGAAATTTGGGGAGAGGGAAGCCTTGAGTCCTGCTAGGTGAGAGGCAACCATAGGGAGGGACCTCCGAACTCATCTGAGGAGGATAAGATGGCACAGGGTGCTGGAGGAGGGTGGTAGATTAACACCATAGATCTAGAGCTAGAAAAGACCCTAACCATCCTACCTAGTCCAGTCCTACCTTCCCTGTCACCACCAACCGCAGCGGCATCCTGTAGGCAGGTAGGACCAAGAGCCCCAGGAGCAGCAACACCAACCAGACCACCATTATGGCTTCCCGCCCAGCCCCCATATCATCCTGGTAGAGATGGGGGTGAGGCATCCCTCCCAACTGTACCCATAAAGCAGGCAAACCAGCTTAGCTGAAGCATCAAGACACCCAGGTACCAGGCAGCAGATGCCAGTCATATCAACCTCCCCCACCTCTACTCAGAACTCAGAGATAAAGGACATATGAAGAAAGATGCCATCCGTATCCTGAGAAAGAACTGATAAATAGAAGCATGTATAGACCAATTTTACTTATATGTAGTTGAGTCTAATGGTAGCCATCTCTGGGGCAGGGGAGAAAAAACGGAAATTTACATCATAACTTTGTTATATATTTGGAGGGAATCACAAGTTGTCCATGGTAGATTTGAAATTTCATATTTCATCATCCTTTTTATTGAACTGTGTTATGGAAATGTTTATTTTGTTCCATGAAGTAAAAATAAAATAAATTTGAAGTGGAGATATCCCAGAACCCCGAAGCCAAGAGACATGAGAATACCCAGGCCCTTCTTCCAGCCCACATTCAGAAGCCAACATCCAGGAAGCAAAGGCCTTGAAGGTGATGCCTGGCCTGGCTTCTGTGGGTGCCACAGAGACATCTATTAGCACAGCTACAGAAGATTCAGAAAAGGGCATTCTTGCCACTGAAGTCCTTGGCACGGTCTGGTGGTTCACCATCAGAATCTGCTGGGATTTTGATCAGTGGGAATAACATTGAGGATGATACAAGACCATGTGTTGCCATTCGTCGCATCCTAAGGACCAGAGGACCTCTGATTTGCACCTGAACCCTTCTCTGGGTGTTGTCCCCCTCCATCAGAATGGCAGCTCCCTGAGAACGAAGGCTGTGTCTTCTATTTGCCTCCCTAGCACAGTGCTTTTCATACAGTAAGTACTTAGCAAGTGTTCATCCATTAATGCAGTCACATAGATGAAATGTGGCTTTAACAAGGTCGCACAGCTAGGAAGAGACAGAATCAGGTTTTGAACTCAGACCTTCTGATTCCCAATCCCTTTCCAATCTATTTAGATGATCTCAAAGGTCCCTTCCAATGTTCAAGTCCTATTAGCTGAATTGATTCCTCTGACAACCTCTGGGTTTTAGATTGGATCCAAAAATCCCTGAAACACCCTCATGATGGAAAAATCCCCACACAGTCTTACCACCCTGGGACTCCCTCTCCCCTGCCCTGAGCTGAGGTCAAACCCCACCTCCTCCAGTATTTGAGGAGTGAGCTAGAGTCTCCCCATGTTAAGGAGAGCTGATAGGCATCACCACACTTCTTATCTGGGGAAACCTCCATGCATTCCGGGGGCAGAGACATCTAGTACAGATCACAGAAAGACTTACTTTAGGGTCTTCATCCAAAGGCAGTGGGCCAGGGCTTGGCCAGCCGGTATGTGGGTGCAGCTATGAAGTGGTGTAGTAGAAAGATCATGGGAACTAGGGTAGCAGGTCAGGGAATCAAATTCTGCCTCTATTATTTCTTGTTAGTGTGATCTTGGTCATATCTGGCCTCTGAGAGTCTTAGGCTAGGATCATAGATCTAGAACTGAAAGTCATCTAACCCACCCACCCCCCATCATACAAATGAGAAAACTGAGGAAAAACTCAGGAAAGTTAAGTGACTTCCCCATGGACACACAGTAGGAAGCACCAAAGGTAAGATTTGAATCCACACCCTCTAACTTCAGAACTAGAGCTCTTTCAGTTGTGCCCCTCTGGCTTCACTTGCTTTATCTGTAAAATAAAGGATTGGATAGATGACTTTCTAGGTCACTTTCAGATCTAAATCCTCTGACACACCATATAGATGGGAAAATCCCAAGGCTCCCTCCTGCTCCCCAGTCAGAGTTCTTCCTAAAAAGCTTTATGAGTGAGAAAAAAAAGATGACAGTAGAACATTCTAGGTATTGCTTTAAGATAGAAATAAAGCAGCAGGGTGATCTCTATCTCCTACTGACTGTGTGACTTTAGGGAAACGACTTCACCTCCCTGAGGGATTCAATCTCTCCATCTGCAGAAATGGGGACAAAAGATGCTCCTCTTAGAGATATCATGAGAATACAATAAGATAATATGGAAAATCACAGAGCTAAACAAAGGTAAGCTCAGTCCCCAGGACCAGGATCTAGGCTTGTCAGGACAGCAAGTCATATGAAAAAGCTCTGAGGGTCTTAATGGACTGCAAACTCAATATGCTTCAATAACTAAAAAATAGAGCAACTTTTGGCTACATAGCCAGATGGCCCAATGGATACAGCACTGGATCTGGAGTTAGGAAGAATTGTATTCAAATCCCACCTCACACAGTCACTAGCTGTGTGACCCTGGACGTCACTTTGCACCTCTCTGCCTCAGATTCCTCATGTGTAAAATGGAGATTGTAATAACTAGCACCCACCCCTTATGATTGCTTTGAGGATAAAAAGAGATATTTGTAAAGTACTTTATAAATTTATCTATTATTATTACATTAAGAGAAACATATCACTGAGATTTGGGAAAGTCATAGCATGGCTGTATTGTACCCAGATCAGGCTACAACTAGCCTGAATGGTGTGTTCCAATCTGGGCACCACAGTCTATGAAGGACATTGCTGAGCTGAAGGGCATTCAGCTTTTCTGGAAGTCTTCAAGCGATCACTGAATTGGAACTAGATCTAACCTAAACGGGGCTTGGACAAATTCCATAAGAAATGAGGCAGGCAGGAATGATGAATATGCTGCCTTAGGAGTGTACCCTTCCACAAATACACGTACTATCAATAGGAAGGTCACAACTTAGAACTACAAGTATGGCAGTGAGTCATACGAATTGTTGTTTAGTCATTTTTCAGCCTGTTCAGACTCTTCATGACCTCATCTGGGATTTTCTTGGCAAAGATATTGGAATGGTTTACCATTTCCTTCTCTAGCTCATTTTACAAATGAGGAAACTAAGGCAAACAGAGTTAGGTGCCTTGCCCAGAGTCACACAGCTAGGAAGTGTCTGAGGCTGGATCTGAACACAGGAAAGATGAGTCTTCCTGATCCCAGGTGACTACTGCACCATCTAGCTGCCCCAGGCATATGCATAGTGTAGCTGTTGCTTGTCTTTCATTCTTGAAGAGGACCATGACATCAGGCAGATGATGCCATGACATGCAAGTTATTTGGATTTAAGTGAGGGAGGGCTATGCAAAATATATAGATATAGATAGATGTATGTATGCACACATGTGTGTACATGTACAAAGCTACTCAAGACTCTGGTACAACATGACTCCAATGTTTTTTTATTTATGTAATATCCTCATGATGTATCCACCCTGGACATAGAATCTCTTCTAGGAAGATCATTTAACTAAGCTCCACTGTTACCTTGAATAGTATACCTTTTCCTTCTTCTCAGCATCTCAGCCCCCACCTTCCAGGGGATTCACAGTCCACTCTCTTCTCTGCTGCCAGGGATCACACTCCCTGAGGCTGTTTCCTGTCCTGACTCTCTCCTTCTGTTCTGACTGGATGTGGTGATGGTTATCTTAATTGTAGGGATATCTCCATGGCAGATGGGAGGAGAAGGAGGAGAAAGAAACCTCCTCCCCGGCTGCTGCGGTCTTCTAGTAAAACACACAGTGATCACAGCCCCCACAAACTTGCTCCCAGTTTGAATGTCCCAAGGCTAGCAAACTTTTTAAAGACCACAAGGGACATATTCAATGTTTTGTCAGACAAAAGTAAATAGTCTTTCCAGTTTCATCAGGCAAACATCTTAACACTTTATAAGGGAATAGCTAGTTATAGATAATGCTTTATATTTTAACACATTAAGACTTAATTACCTCAGTCATCTGTTTCTTACTATATTATATCATTTGAGCCGAGGGGTGAGTGGGAGCAGGGATGGGGAGTGAGTGGGCTGAGAAAAGCTTGCTACAGCAATAAATGAAAGAACGAACTAGGGAATGAATGAAAAGGCATTTATTGTTTACTGGGAGCCAGACGCTATGCAAAGAACTGGAAACACAAATAGGAAAACAGACAGCCCATTCCCACAAGGAGCTCCCATTCTAATAAGTTACAAAAGATGGGTTAGCCAGGATGGTGGATTTGGCCTAAAAAGTCTCCAGGATGGTGATTGGAGACACAGATATGGCATTTTCAGAAACCATGGCATGTCTGGTCTTCTTCTCTTAGCTAAAGTCTTTGAAAAAGCCATCTACCCTGGTGCCTCAACTTAATCTCCACTGTCTTCTAAGCCCTCTGAAATTGGTCTTCTGATCAGTTCACCTGAAGTTCTCTCCAAAGTTACCAGCAATTTCAAATTACCAGATCCAATGGCTTCGGTATTCATCCTGCTGACCTCTCTGAAGCCTTTGGCATTATCTATCACACCAGGTTTTCATGACACTGCTCTGATTGCTGCTTCCTTCCCCTCCTACCTGAATAAGCATTCCTTCTCAGTCTCCTTTGCAGGATCTTCATGCATCTCCCACCCACTAACTGTGAGTATATCACAAGATCTCTCGGGGTTCTCTCCTCTTCTGCCAAAGATCTATTCACTTGGTTGGTCTATCTCAACACCTCCAATAGTCATCTGCACAGGGGATTCCCAGCTCTCTGGAGCCAATCCTATTCTCTCTCCCGAGTTGTCAAGCAACTCCTCACTGGACATTTCCTATTAGATTTCCTCTAGACATTTCAAAGTTAACACAGTCCAAAAAGAATGCATTATCTTTCTTCCCAAACCCACACCTCTTCTAAATTTCCTATTATTATCACGAGCACCTCCATCCTTCCAGTTCCCTCGTTCTTTCAAAATTCAGTTCCACTGTTACCTTGAACCAGTCCCACCTCACCTCCACCTCTTGGTGAATTGTCATCTCAGATTGCCTTCCATCTACTTTGTACATACCTCCTAAGTACATATTGTCTCTTCTATTAGAATATAAACTCCTTGACGGCAGGAGCTGTTTTAGCTTTTATATGTTTTGCTTTGTCTTAGAGACCTTCCAGAGATCACAGCTTTCTGATCCCTAGTGATTAACAAAGTTCTTGGCACACAGTAAGGGCTTAATAGACATGTTTTTATACAAGACTAGAGGGAGGTAGTTCAGAGAACAAAGTACATCTAGAGGGAGCCCTGAGTGCTCCAGAGAATTGCCCAGGAAGTTATGCCTCTGGAGGATTTTAAGGGGAAGAAAGAGAAGCTCCACGTCAGCTCCTGGCAACAAAGTCCCATTTGCCCCAAGTTAGTTACAGCTTTGGACTGGTCAAGATATTGTGGTAGGGATCTTGTACAGGTATGACCTCTGTCCAGTTCAGGGATCTTTCTGTTTGTCAAAAAGCTGGGGTCGGGGTGGTCTGACCTAGTTGGTAATGACAGGGGGCCAGTGTCCACCAGTCACACACACCCTCCCTAGGGGGCTTTAAATGTGCCGACTACAGGACTCACTCTCTATTAGTCCCTTTAAAGAGGAAGAATTCTCCAGCCAGATGGAGCTGTTGTCAGCAAAGAGGAAATCTGTAGGGAGGGAGAATGTGGGCCTGAAAGAGGCGGGGGAGGTGGGCTGGGAGGGCGGAGCAGAGGAATTCCTGGAAGGAAGCTTGCACCTCAGGAATCTAATAACTAAACATGATTGCCTGGTAGATGTTGCTGGGGGTTGGGGGAGTGGGTCCCCTCCCTCTTCCAGACAGGAGTTTGGAAGGACAGGATCCAAGGGGTGCAGGCTACTGACTTCCTTCTCC
Source organism: Notamacropus eugenii (assembly GCF_028372415.1). Classification (NCBI taxonomy): domain Eukaryota; kingdom Metazoa; phylum Chordata; class Mammalia; order Diprotodontia; family Macropodidae; genus Notamacropus; species Notamacropus eugenii. The sequence goes on along the minus strand of NC_092872.1, from coordinate 736,033,594 downwards.
TCACTAGTTTCCCAGGCTTTGTCACTGACCTACTGCCTACAACCTAAGTTGAAATTCATGTGTCCTGTAGCTCATCCACTCCCTTGGGATTTGTCACTTTTCAAGTGACAACTTGATGGTTTATACACAAATGGAAGGGATTTAGAGACCTCTTCTCATCCCCGAGGCATCTATGAGACCCCCCTGGAGACAACAGCCCCATGGTAAAGACATCATAGGAACTGGGGCTGTGTTTTGAGATCATCTAGCCTAATGATCTATGGTGGGTGCCAGGGATAATGGTAGGAGGATGGGAAGACTGGTTGGAGTCAAGTTTCGAATAAAGCTTGAATAAAGGAAAAGTCTTTGTATGTGATCTCATGGGACGATCGTTGACTCTTCCAAGTCTAGATTCCAGTTTAGAACAGAAGGACATGGGGTAGATAGAGGGAGAGAGGGAGGGGGCTCCCAGGGAAGCCATGAAGACAGGGTCCAAGTTCTTACAAATATTTGTGGAGACGAGTAAAATGAGGGCTTGCTTTCTCCCTTCTGTTCCCTCCCTTGTTCAACAGGAAGCCAAGAATTGGAAAGCAGTAGAGTATGGCCTGCCAGAAGATGGTGAGGTCAGTGGGGTGGGAGCCCCTGAGCAGACTGAGTGGGTGGGGACAGGTCAGGTCAGAGGAGACAGAAATAACCTTGAAAGACATGGGTGTATGGTCAAGGGTCAGGAGGGGGAAAGAGTCTCTAGAAGTCATCTTGGCCATCCCTCTGCCCCAGCCCAAAGCCTTCTGATGGCAGGACAATCCCATCTCCTTTTGTTAACTAGGCAAGTTAAGCAAGAGGCAGTTAATGTCTTAGGGCAAAAATCTGACTAAATTGACTGATAGTTTAAGAAATCCTAGCCTACAATGTTCTCCTGTATCTTCCTAGTAGACCCTGGGGGCAGTGGCTATTGACCCCTACCCTCTACCTCCCCATTTAATCCAGGAATTCTATGAAGGAAGGGCTTGTCTATACCACTATATCAGGGATCCTTGGTGGTAAGAACTATGTTCTTCCCTCAATCCGCCCAGGGGCTGGTCCCATACTCTTCTTCAGGCAGGCAGGCTGGACTCACTCAGTGTGAAGGAAGGGAAACTCATGTCCTGGGGGCTGGGTGAATGAGCCACTCCCATTCTCCATCTCTGGATCTGAGGCTGTTAGATCTAAGAACTGTTGCCTTTTTCTCATAAGACTAAGACTGGAGGGTAGCAAGCTAAGAGCAGACCTGAGGAGTTGGGAGTGGGGCATGTGAAGGGAGGGATGTACATCTCTCTCTTCCCCACTCCTTCCCTTTCCCCCATACCCCCTCCATTGTCTGTGTCTCCATATCCCACTTTTTTTCCCTTTCAGAGGCCTGAAGTCTCTAAGTCAGGTCCCCTAGCTGCCCTCTAGCATCCCTCAGTAGGGCTAGTCTGGGGCCCCAGGGCTGAAAGCAGCCCCCCCTTCCTAAGGGTGGGGGAAGGGAAGGGAGGTGAGGAGAGCTTGCAGGGAGAGATCAGCATGTTGGTAATGCTTTCCAGACCACCAAAGGCCACCACGTCTGGGAAGCCTGACAAGGAGAGAGTGGTTATAATTTACTGGGAGGGAAGAGAGGGGGGAGAAAGAAAAGGGGGAAAACAGAAGAAGGAAAGGGAGGAGGCATAAACTGGGAGAGACACAGATGTACCTGGGCCCAATCCTACTGGTTTCTGTTCCCAGAGAGATAAAAACACTCTCATCCAAGTCTATGTGTACCTCTGACACCCTAGGAAAGTATCCTAACAAAGAAGTCAAAGGATGTGGGACCTCAGAGTCCTCACATCTTACTCTCTCATTTTACAGATGAGGAAACTGAGGTCCATGAAGGTTAAGTGACTTGCCCAAGGTCAGGCATGTAGTAAGCACCTGAAGCAGAATGTGAATCCTCTTTCCAATATGCCACTATGCTAATTATATAGTTTAATGAACTTTGAATGCCAGGTGGAAGCTTTTGGATTCAGTCAGTAGGGGATGCAGCAGAAGCCTCCAAAAGCTTTGGAGCAGGAATCAGCATTTGTTACAATCGTTAAACAAAGATTTTAGATAGATAGATGGATAGATGGATGGATGGATGGATGGATGGATGGATGGATGGATGGATGGATGGATGGATAGATAAATGAATGGGTGGATAGATAGGTAGATAAATTGATGAACAAATAGATGGATAGATGAATGGGTGAATAGATAGATCACTGGATTTATAGATAGGTGTAACAGCAAGGACCCTGACATACACAGGAGGGCCTGCTATACAGGTTTTTAGATCTGCTTTTCTAAAAGGAAAGCAACCTTAAAAGGAGTAAACAATCTTATTTTAATCAAGCACATATATCATGCTCTTAGTTCAGGGGGGAAAGTCAGCACCCTGAGCTTCAGAGAAAATACAAGCAGAAATTACACACAGAATGACCAACAGACAGGGCTTCTGACTGTCTGACCATAGACAATACATCATGACCAGTGAGAGAACACCAACATCTAGCCAGTCTCCTCCAGTACATGAACCTTCTTCCAAAAACTAAGACCCAAAGCAAAACCTCACCTCAGAGTACATATGCACCTCTCAGAGCCAGAGGGCATGACGCCTCATGACCCGGTGTCTGCCTTCATACGAAACAAGCCTCCTGCACCTGAGGCCTATTAATGGGCCTGGATGTAACCATAATGTAAATGCCATTACAATAGATATGTAGATAGATAGGTAGAGAGACAGACTAGACAGATGGATAAGAGGGAAAGAGAGCAATAAATAGAAAATAAGATATATGGCTAGGCAGATAACACACTTGGGGAGCATTAGGAATGGGAAATGTGTGGAAAGATAAAGAAATAACCATAGTGCTTCATGCTTGGGGTAAAGAGCAAATTAGTCTTTATCAATCTGGAAAGGCTTCCTAGAGGGATTTTACATTATATTTTGTCCTTCTGGCTAGGCTGTGGGAGAGTGGTGTGGGTGGGGGACAGTGGTGATTAGTCCCAGCATCAAACAAAGACAGCTCATTGCCCTCTGCGCTCTTCATGATAGAGTGACAGTGGCTTACTTTCTGTTCACCATCTATTTCCCGATTCCATGCTTCTGCACTGGTTGTCCCTAGGTCTGGAATACTCTGCCCCTCTTAGTTCCCCCTCTGCGTTATCCTGGTTCCTTTGAAGACTCAGCTCAAAGCCTGCCTTCTACAAGAGGCACTCCCCAATCACTGATGTCTTCTCCTTTGAGATTTCCTTCTATCTCTATCTTGCACCCACTCTGTCTCTATCTTGCACCCACATAATTGTTTGGATGTTGTGTGAGCTTCTAGAGGGCAGGGACTCTCTTTTGCCTTTCTTCATATGCCCTGTGCTTAACCCAGTGCCAGCATACAGTAGGCTCTTAATCATGCTTGTTGACTGATTGGCTGAATTTCAGAAAGATTCTCCAGCCATCTTTACATCTTCCCTTGTCAGCAGAGATCACATACAACTGAGGAAGCTGCATAAGATTTGGAGTCTGAAAACCTGAATGACAATCCTGTCTCTGGCACTTAATCTCTAAGACCTTGACATCTTTAAATCTATGATGCCAAGATGTCACAGTCCAGTCTCCTCAGATGCCCTGGGACCAGAACCCAGGACCAAGGATCAAAGACTCACAGGACTCAGGCAGGATCGAAGTGTGAAGTCTGGCTAAAAGGACATCTGACTTCCTAACTTAAGAGGACTAGTCAGAGCTAGAAAATTAGAAGTCCCAAAGGAAAGAAGAGTTCACATTCCAAGCACTTTAAGGTTTACAGGACTATGAGTTCACAACAATCCTTTGAGAGAGAGTGCCACAGATAAGTTCTGGGCTCACTACCCCAACCCTGTTCCCACTGGAAGCTCTGGTCTCCAGAGGGTACTTGGCTGCACCTCCCCTGGGGTTCTAAGGGTTACCCTGAGGCATTGCAGAGCAGCTGTATAAGCAGCTAGCAATGGGGATAGAGCAACTAGACTGGAGTGAGAAGGGCCTGAGTTCGAATCTAGCATCGGACATGTATTGGCTGTGCGACCCGTGGCAAGTCACTTAACCTCTATCTGCCTCAGTTTTCTCATCTGTAAAATGAGGAACCATAATAGCACCTACCTCCTGGCACTATGGTAAGGATAAAATGAGATTCTATCTATAATGTACTTTGAAAACTTTAAAGCCTTATTTAAATGCTAGGTACTATTACTGTGTGAGTGGGTTACATAATAATATGGCTCTGGAGCTCCCACCTGGTCTATTTCCCAGTTACCATCTTTTCAATATCAATTGACCAGTTGATTTCTCTTGAATTGAAATGATCTGCTCAATAATCCTAATGGCTGCTTGTGTTCCTACAGCACTTTAAATTTTGCAAATAACTTTCTAGATCTCATTTGGCATTCACAGCAAGCATATGAAGCAGGTACTGTCACTGTACTCATTTAACAAAGAGTAAAATGAGGCTGTAGAGGAGACTTGACTTGTCCAGGATCACGTGGCTAGTAAGTGGCAGATCTGGTACCTTCCATTTGGCCAGGGTGATTAAACCAAAGAGATAACAGGATTTGTCTCTTCAGTTCTCTTCTGAGGCCCACCCCCTCCCAAACAACACCACCTCAGAATCATCCTATTATAGATCTATGGAGAGTAACTGAGTGAAGGGAAAGGTGCAGTCCTCATAGAGGTCCCAGACACTGAAGGAGGAGATGTGACCCCCACTCTCAGGGAGCTCCTAGTCTGATAGGGAGAAATGCCCAGCACAGCAGACGAAAGAAGGTAAGGTTTGCCAGCAAACCCAACTAAAAGGCTGCTCTGGGCTCTTAAGACTGGGAGAGCAGAGCCTAGAGCAAAAAGCGTCGGAAGGCGTCCAAGAATGAAAAGGAGAGTTGCCTGCCCCAAACCTCAGACACTAAGACCAGGGAGTCAGAGGGAGGCAGCGGAGGCCAGACCTCAGGCCATCCTCCTTTTCCCAACCTAGGGACTGGAGGGGGCCCAGGCTCAGAAAAATACATATAGATATTCTTGTTTTTTAAAAATATATATTTGTTTTAAATATATACGTGTTCAAAATATACTTTTTCAAATATATACTTGTTTTAAAAAAGGACTTTTTCCTGATTCTCCCATTTATTAACATCTATTCCTCTCAAATTGCTCTGTTTTATAAAGTCCCAGGCACATGATAGGGCAGCAATGAATGCTGGTTGATTCATAGACTTTTAAATATTTTATATTCAGCTCTACAACTGCAAGGGACCTCAAAATATACCTGCTCTGACCCCCCATTTTACAAATGAGGACCCTGAGGCAGAGAAGTTAAACGACCACTTCCCAAAGCACCGAAGATCTGGAGCGTCAAGGCATCTTAGAAACCACTCAGTCCAACCCCCTCTTTTCATAGATGGGGAAACTGAGGCCTACAGAGATTAAGTGACTTGCTCAAGGTGATACAAGCAATACTATTCTGAGGTGGGATTCGAACCCAGTTCCTCTGCCTCCAAAAACTGTGATAGAAAAGCCAGTATTTATAACTGCTTTCAGGTTTGCAGAACACTTTGCAAATTCTTTCTCATTTAAGCATTGTAGAATATAAACTCCTTGAGGGCAGGGGCTGTAGAGTTTAATCTCTGAATTCCCAGTGCCTAGCCAGGAGTAGGTACTTAGTTAAAGTTAATGTTCGACAATTGATTGAGTTGTATAATTTGATATTTTCATATCTGGATCCATTTTGAACCCTCACCATAGAATGCAGGAAGCTCAGCGAGGTCAGGGACTGCACCATTTTTGTCTCCGTACCCTCCCGGGGCCTGGACAGCATCCAGTGCTCTCGCTAAGGTGAACGGGATTTGGGGAAATCTCCCAGGAGGCTCTCTCCACCGAGTTGAGGGCTCTCCTTAGCAGGGGATGAGGGAATGGTCTGACTCAGGGAACAAGCCTTCCTCGAACCCTCCACCCTCTGTGTCCAGCAGAAGCAGGATCGTGGGCCAGAGCGAGAGAACAAGGGGGTGGTGCTCGCATTCTTATGGTCTCATCCACAGCTGGTTCATCCAAGCCTCCAACATCATTCCTGGGCAAGGCCCCAGAATCAGGTGGGGCTTGACCAGGAAAGCAATGGGGTGGGAGCCTTGGACGTCCAATCGTACCCCAGGAGGACTAGTCCAGTCCAAATTATTTCTCTTTCCCCTTCTCCTAACTGCCCTTCGTACTGAGCTTTAAGATTGCGGGGCACTTGACACACATAAATTATCTCATAGATTCTCCCAACTCTGTGAGAGAGGAGGAGCTCTTATTCCCCTCACTTGACAGTGGGGAAAACTGGGGCTCAGAAAGGTTAGGAGATTGGACCAGGACCACAGAGTAAGTTCTGGGGTCCGATCTGAGCTCAGGTCTTCCTTACTCCAAGTCCCGAGCTGTGCCTGAAGAAACCAAGGGCCTCCCCTGCACTCAGGGCAGCTTCAGTGCGGTGGGAGGTGTGGATAGGTGGGCTGTGGTCCCGTCAGCACAAGGCAGCGCCAAGCTTTCCCAAGCCACCTGTGCTCCCTGGACCCTCCGCAGGCTCGCAAAGCAGAACAGCAGGACGGAGGCACGAGATGGCAAGCAATGGAATGCCTCTCCTCCGGAGAGTCTAGGGGCTGCTCTGAGCATTTGGGCTTCGCTCTCCCCCGCCTACCCCTCCACCCAGACACTGGGAGTCCGAAGACCCCGCCCCTCCCACATCTGTGTCTGGGATTGCAATCTGAACCTAGGCGCTCACTCTCGCTCAGGGCGGGCAAGCAGGAGGGGAAGGGGGCCGGGCCAGGGTGTGGGGCCGGAGGGGTGGGGGCCAGGGGTGGGAGGAAATAGTCCAGAAATCCCCCGGACTTTGGGGATCGCCTGCCTGGCTGCTCCGAGGCTCTGGAGAGGGGGAAGGTGTGGACCCACCGTGGAGGGGGACTGGGCGATAAGGAGATAGAAACGAAGACTGATCCGCTCCCTGGCTTGGGCACAGGGGCCGGGCTCGGCCGAGGAACATCTGCATTCGGACGCAGCTGGAACCAGGCAGCTTTGGTGATCCGGTGCGTAACCGGGAGATCAGAAAACGAGACGGTGAGTACCTGGCTGGAGGAAGAGAGCAAGCTTTCCTACCTGACTTTGGGGGTGGAGGATTGGGGACAGGCTGGGATATGGGGCACTGAGGGGTTGGCTTGAGTCTGGATACCCCCCACACAAGTACACGCGCACGCACTCTCACACGGTGAGTAACTTGAGGACCCCTGACACGAGCTGAGAAGCGGAGCTCTAAACTTCCAGTCTTCCCCAAATCAAAAAGTCTCCGCCGTTGAAAGTTTGGGGATCCCCATCTGAAGGGCCCAAGGGGTGGAGGCTATTTCTAGCCCTCCCCACACTGCTCCCCTCTCTGTGGAAGCTGGGAGGTCTGATGTGGGAGGGGGGGATTCCGGAGTGGGGCTAAGGGAGGATCCCCAGGCAATCTCTGTGTGGGGTCAGGATTGGGTGGAATTCTGTGCCTGTGGGAGAGCCCAGAAGTGTGTGTTTTGTTGGGGGGAAGACAGGATGGGGTGGAGAGCCAACCTTGGCCAACAGAAAAGAGTAGGGGGTCCCCTGGGAGAGGCTAAGGTCATGGGGGAGGGGTAGCCAAGGGGACCTCCAAGGGACCCCTGGAGAAGTAAATTGGGTCTGGTGGAATGTGGGAGAGGACCCTGAGTAAGTTCCTGAAGTTGGAGTAAATGTGCGTTTCCATCTCTGGTTCACAGATCATAAAACTGTAGATTTGTAACATAGAAGCTTAGAAAGTTATTTAGCTTGACCCCTTGGTTTTATAGAGGTCAGTCAACAAGCACTTATAAAGTGCCCACTGTGTCAGGAACTGGGCTATATATGCTGGGAATACAAAGAAAGGCAAAAAAACAGGTGAGGATTGTGAGACCCAAAGGCCAAGATCTGGACCCTGCGCTTGTGACTCCAGAGCCAGCGGTATTTCTGTTGTGTTATGTTTATCCCTAGTTATCTCTCTGCTTCTGTCCATGGACATCTCCACTGGGCTTGTGTCTCTCATTTTCTGTTTGTGCTAGTGTGTATTTTGGCTATCTGGGGGAGTAAGGGCAGAGGAGATTGCCCAGGGCCTCCCGAAAGTCTTAGTGCAGTTTTAAGTCATTGTGCCCTAAGACTGGGGACATCCTGAATAAAAATATAAGTATGTTTGGTGCCTGGGAGTCTTTGGGGGGAAGGCGGCAACTCCCTAGTTGAAGCAGGATGAGAAGAAGATGGGGGTTGGAGCTTCTTTTGGATGAAACTGAGATTTTAAGTGAATTTTTTCTGCACGTCAGTATTTGAGTGTCTGTATGATTGATGGTCAGGGTCCCACATGTGGGTCTGTGAAAGCAAGAAAACACAAGATCACTTGGAATGTCCAAATGGCAACTAATTGACAAGCGTTTATCGAATGACTATGAGATACTCAGACTAGCACAAAACAGCCCCTGGCCTCCAATGTGAGGGCAGTGAGCTCTTTGTGCCTTTCCCTTAAGCGGCACTTGAGCTGGAGTTGGACTGGGTGGCCTCTGAGAGTCTGTGACTCCAACCCAGCCTCCTGAAGCCAGCCTGGAGAATGTAAACTTGAGAGTGAGGCTTAGCTTTGTACTTTTACACACTGTAGGTGCTTTAAAAATGACGTTGCCACATCCAGGCTGTATCTCAAAGCACTTGATTGGGGATTCAAAACACCTTACCGAAGGTCTTCCCCAGCTCTGAAAGATCTCCAAGCATCCTTTCTTCCTCCTCTTCTGGACCTACCCCTCCCTCAGGGGTTGAGATCATTGTGGGATTTTCCTATGGAGCTGTTCAGTGGTTTTTTCAATCCTATCCAAATCTTCATGACCTCATTTGGGGTTTTCTTGGCAGAGATACTGGAGTGATTTATCTGAAAATAGAATGGAGAGTCCTGCCCTCAGAAAGCCTCCAGTCTGATAGGGCAAATATCAGGATTCATAAAGCCCTGGACAAATCAGTGACCTCAGTACTCAAATGGATCCCCATCTGCTCTGTTCATCCTTCAAGTCCTGCCCATGGCCTTCCATTGGTCCACCCATAAACTCTGTGAAGAATTTAGGGGCAGATAAATACAAATATATAGATCTGTAAAACCTACTAGCTATGTGACCCTACGTTGGTCATTTAAGTTCTCAATGCGCCCCCACCCACCCACCCAGCCAGTGGCAGACGAATTGCTGAGCTGCATTGGTAGAGGGACTTTACTTAATGGAAGTTTCCTACACAATAAAAGCACTGGTGCAATATCCCTTCCAGAAACTTCACATAGGGAAGATGACCTAGTTGTACTAGGTATATGGGGAGGAAAGATGTGGATATAAATAAATATTAATTAGCTGCTATTACGTGAGTCTAACATAAAGATTAGATAACCTGCCTTTATGAAACATGGGACTGTAGGAAAAAGACATAATTATTTCTGTGTATATATGTTCATGTATATATATGAGTGGGTGTATATACACATATATTATATATAATTATCATATATTATAAAATTTTTACTGTTTATATATTATATATAGATGACAATGTGTATACATATATACATACATAGGTGTGTCTGTCTGTGTGTGTGTGTTTGCACATGAAGCATACCCTAATTGGCATAGAGAGCTGGCCTCAGAGTCAAGAAGACTTGAGTTCAAGTCCCTCCATTGCATTGGCATAAGAGGTATAAGAGATTTTTTTCATCTGGGAATGAAATCTTCCAATCTGATCAGATATTTAGATAAAGATGGTAGAGATGGGAGCAGATACACACACACACACACACACACACACATATGGATTCTTTGGATGGAGAGAGAAAGAAAAGACTGATTCATGTATATATGTGTATATCTATGGATGGATGGATGGATGGATGGATGGATGGATTGATGGATGGATAATCTAAACTGCCTCTGGGGTTTCATTAGTATAATAAACTCCCTTTCTACCAATGAAGGGAGGAAACAACCTATTTATAGGCAATTTATAGTCTTACAGGGTTGCTTGGGGCATGAGAAGCTGTGAGTGGCCCAAGGCTGAAAAGGTGGCTCTAGAACCCAAGTTATGCCATGGTACTTTAGTAACAACTATTCAATTTCATTTATTAAACATTTATTAAACACTTACTTATGTGCCCTCGAGGAAGGTATGTCCTACTGGGTGGAGGATGATAATGGCTGCCATTTTATAAACCAAAAATGTCTTACATACATTAATTCACTTGATCCTCACAATAACTCTGTAAGTACTATGATTATCTCCATTTTTACAGATGAAGAAACTAAGGCTGAGAAAGGTTAAGTGATTTGCCCAAAGTCAGACAAGTAGGAAGCATCCGATGCACATTTCAAACCCAGGGACTTCTCATTGTAAAGCTTTGTCCATTAGAGCACAGACACAAATATCTTAATAAACAACGTTGTGTGCGTTAGAGATTAAACAAAATGCTATGTGAAGTCCCGCAATCCTAGAGCTAGAAGGGACCTCCAAAGTCATCTAATCCAAACCTCTTGTTTTACAAACAAGGCGACTGAGGCTGATGGAGCTTAAATGACTTGCCTGTTTATTTCATATAAGATATGTGGGAGGACGGGCTGCCTTGAACCATCCATACCTCCTGCCCTGGACTTTTATAACCAGCTTTTATTTATGAGAAGGTTAATAAGATCATGGTTCTAGAGGTGGGAAAAAAACCTTAGAGATCCATCAAGTCCAACCTCTTTTTATAGATGAGAAACTGAGTCTTAGGGCAATGAAATGATGAGACCTCAGCTCCCTTTTGGGCCAAGTTCAGCAGTCAATCTGTGTAAAC